>NW_027420593.1:0-23566 GCF_009905375.1 Apium graveolens | reverse complement strand
ATTTTAAAATGATTTTTTCGACGATCCAACCATACGGATGTTAAGATATATCAATTTTAGTCATATGAAAAAATTATTAAAAATTTTGAAATTCATCTTGCATGTCAGGTTTAGAAAAATCCAGTTAATGTACCCCTCCCAACAACGAGACTCGTTCCCGATTGACAAGATTAATTTTTAAAATGATTTTTTCGACGATCCAACCGTACGGATGTTAAGATATATCAATTTTAGTCATATGAAAAAATTATTAAAAAATTTGAAATTCATCTTGCATGTCAGGATTAGAAAAATCCAGTTAATGTACCCCTCCCGACAACGAGACTCGTTCCCGATTGACAAGATTAATTTTTAAAATGATTTTTTCGACGATCCAACCGTACGGATGTTAAGATATATCAATTTTAGTCATATGAAAAAATTATTAAAAAATTTGAAATTCATCTTGCATGTCAGGATTAGAAAAATCCAGTTAATGTACCCCTCCCGACAACGAGACTCGTTCCCGGTTGACAAGATTAATTTTTAAAATGATTTTTTCGACGATCCAACCGTACGGATGTTAAGATATATCAATTTTAGTCATATGAAAAAATTATTAAAAAATTTGAAATTCATCTTGCATGTCAGGATTAGAAAAATCCAGTTAATGTACCCCTCCCGACAACGAGACTCGTTCCCGGTTGACAAGATTAATTTTTAAAATGATTTTTTCGACGATCCAACCGTACGGATGTTAAGATATATCAATTTTAGTCATATGAAAAAATTATTAAAAATTTGAAATTCATCTTGCATGTCAGGATTAGAAAAATCCAGTTAATGTACCCCTCCCGACAACGAGACTCGTTCCCGATTGACAAGATTAATTTTTAAAATGATTTTTTCGACGATCCAACCGTACGGATGTTAAGATATATCAATTTTAGTCATATGAAAAAATTATTAAAAAATTTGAAATTCATCTTGCATGTCAGGTTTAGAAAAATCCAGTTAATGTACCCCTCCCGACAACGAGACTCGTTCCCGGTTGACAAGATTAATTTTTAAAATGATTTTTTCGACGATCCAACCATACGGATGTTAAGATATATCAATTTTAGTCATATGAAAAAATTATTAAAAAATTTGAAATTCATCTTGCATGTCAGGTTTAGAAAAATCCAGTTAATGTACCCCTCCCGACAACGAGACTCGTTCCCGATTGACAAGATTAATTTTTAAAATGATTTTTTCGACGATCCAACCGTACGGATGTTAAGATATATCAATTTTAGTCATATGAAAAAATTATTAAAAAATTTGAAATTCATCTTGCATGTCAGGTTTAGAAAAATCCAGTTAATGTACCCCTCCCGACAACGAGACTCGTTCCCGATTGACAAGATTAATTTTTAAAATGATTTTTTCGACGATCCAACCGTACGGATGTTAAGATATATCAATTTTAGTCATATGAAAAAATTATTAAAAAATTTGAAATTCATCTTGCATGTCAGGATTAGAAAAATCCAGTTAATGTACCCCTCCCGACAACGAGACTCGTTCCCGGTTGACAAGATTAATTTTTAAAATGATTTTTCGACGATCCAACCTGTACGGATGTTAAGATATATCAATTTTAGTCATATGAAAAAAATATTAAAAAATTTGAAATTCATCTTGCATGTCAGGTTTAGAAAAATCCAGTTAATGTACACCTCCCGACAACGAGACTCGTTCCCGATTGACAAGATTAATTTTTAAAATGATTTTTTCGACGATCCAACCATACGGATGTTAAGATATATCAATTTTAGTCATATGAAAAAATTATTAAAAAATTTGAAATTCATCTTGCATGTCAGGATTAGAAAAATCCAGTTAATGTACCCCTCCCGACAACGAGACTCGTTCCCGATTGACAAGATTAATTTTTAAAATGATTTTTTCGACGATCCAACCGTACGGATGTTAAGATATATCAATTTTAGTCATATGAAAAAATTATTAAAAAATTTGAAATTCATCTTGCATGTCAGGATTAGAAAAATCCAGTTAATGTACCCCTCCCGACAACGAGACTCGTTCCCGGTTGACAAGATTAATTTTTAAAATGATTTTTTCGACGATCCAACCGTACGGATGTTAAGATATATCAATTTTAGTCATATGAAAAAATTATTAAAAAATTTGAAATTCATCTTGCATGTCAGGATTAGAAAAATCCAGTTAATGTACCCCTCCCGACAACGAGACTCGTTCCCGATTGACAAGATTAATTTTTAAAATGATTTTTTCGACGATCCAACCGTACGGATGTTAAGATATATCAATTTTAGTCATATGAAAAAATTATTAAAAAATTTGAAATTCATCTTGCATGTCAGGATTAGAAAAATCCAGTTAATGTACCCCTCCCGACAACGAGACTCGTTCCCGATTGACAAGATTAATTTTTAAAATGATTTTTTCGACGATCCAACCGTACGGATGTTAAGATATATCAATTTTAGTCATATGAAAAAATTATTAAAAAATTTGAAATTCATCTTGCATGTCAGGTTTAGAAAAATCCAGTTAATGTACCCCTCCCGACAACGAGACTCGTTCCCGGTTGACAAGATTAATTTTTAAAATGATTTTTTCGACGATCCAACCGTACGGATGTTAAGATATATCAATTTTAGTCATATGAAAAAATTATTAAAAAATTTGAAATTCATCTTGCATGTCAGGATTAGAAAAATCCAGTTAATGTACCCCTCCCGACAACGAGACTCGTTCCCGATTGACAAGATTAATTTTTAAAATGATTTTTCGACGATCCAACCGTACGGATGTTAAGATATATCAATTTTAGTCATATGAAAAAATTATTAAAAAATTTGAAATTCATCTTGCATGTCAGGATTAGAAAAATCCAGTTAATGTACCCCTCCCGACAACGAGACTCGTTCCCGATTGACAAGATTAATTTTTAAAATGATTTTTTCGACGATCCAACCGTACGGATGTTAAGATATATCAATTTTAGTCATATGAAAAAATTATTAAAAAATTTGAAATTCATCTTGCATGTCAGGATTAGAAAAATCCAGTTAATGTACCCCTCCCGACAACGAGACTCGTTCCCGATTGACAAGATTAATTTTTAAAATGATTTTTTCGACGATCCAACCGTACGGATGTTAAGATATATCAATTTTAGTCATATGAAAAAATTATTAAAAAATTTGAAATTCATCTTGCATGTCAGGTTTAGAAAAATCCAGTTAATGTACCCCTCCCGACAACGAGACTCGTTCCCGATTGACAAGATTAATTTTTAAAATGATTTTTTCGACGATCCAACCGTACGGATGTTAAGATATATCAATTTTAGTCATATGAAAAAAATATTAAAAAATTTGAAATTCATCTTGCATGTCAGGTTTAGAAAAATCCAGTTAATGTACCCCTCCCGACAACGAGACTCGTTCCCGATTGACAAGATTAATTTTTAAAATGATTTTTTCGACGATCCAACCATACGGATGTTAAGATATATCAATTTTAGTCATATGAAAAAATTATTAAAAAATTTGAAATTCATCTTGCATGTCAGGTTAGAAAAATCCAGTTAATGTACCCCTCCCGACAACGAGACTCGTTCCCGATTGACAAGATTAATTTTTAAAATGATTTTTTCGACGATCCAACCGTACGGATGTTAAGATATATCAATTTTAGTCATATGAAAAAATTATTAAAAAATTTGAAATTCATCTTGCATGTCAGGATTAGAAAAATCCAGTTAATGTACCCCTCCCGACAACGAGACTCGTTCCCGATTGACAAGATTAATTTTTAAAATGATTTTTTCGACGATCCAACCGTACGGATGTTAAGATATATCAATTTTAGTCATATGAAAAAATTATTAAAAAATTTGAAATTCATCTTGCATGTCAGGATTAGAAAAATCCAGTTAATGTACCCCTCCCGACAACGAGACTCGTTCCCGATTGACAAGATTAATTTTTAAAATGATTTTTTCGACGATCCAACCGTACGGATGTTAAGATATATCAATTTTAGTCATATGAAAAAATTATTAAAAAATTTGAAATTCATCTTGCATGTCAGGTTTAGAAAAATCCAGTTAATGTACCCCTCCCGACAACGAGACTCGTTCCCGGTTGACAAGATTAATTTTTAAAATGATTTTTTCGACGATCCAACCGTACGGATGTTAAGATATATCAATTTTAGTCATATGAAAAAATTATTAAAAAATTTGAAATTCATCTTGCATGTCAGGTTTAGAAAAATCCAGTTAATGTACCCCTCCCGACAACGAGACTCGTTCCCTATTGACAAGATTAATTTTTAAAATGATTTTTTCGACGATCCAACCGTACGGATGTTAAGATATATCAATTTTAGTCATATGAAAAAATTATTAAAAAATTTGAAATTCATCTTGCATGTCAGGATTAGAAAAATCCAGTTAATGTACCCCTCCCGACAACGAGACTCGTTCCCGATTGACAAGATTAATTTTTAAAATGATTTTTTCGACGATCCAACCGTACGGATGTTAAGATATATCAATTTTAGTCATATGAAAAAATTATTAAAAAATTTGAAATTCATCTTGCATGTCAGGATTAGAAAAATCCAGTTAATGTACCCCTCCCGACAACGAGACTCGTTCCCGATTGACAAGATTAATTTTTAAAATGATTTTTTCGACGATCCAACCGTACGGATGTTAAGATTTATCGATTTTAGTCATATGAAAAAATTATTAAAAAATTTGAAATTCATCTTGCATGTCAGGTTAGAAAAATCCAGTTAATGTACCCCTCCCGACAACGAGACTCGTTCCCGGATTGACAAGATTAATTTTTAAAATGATTTTTTCGACGATCCAACCGTACGGATGTTAAGATATATCAATTTTAGTCATATGAAAAAATTATTAAAAAATTTGAAATTCATCTTGCATGTCAGGTTTAGAAAAATCCAGTTAATGTACCCCTCCCGACAACGAGACTCGTTCCCGATTGACAAGATTAATTTTTAAAATGATTTTTTCGACGATCCAACCATACGGATGTTAAGATATATCAATTTTAGTCATATGAAAAAATTATTAAAAAATTTGAAATTCATCTTGCATGTCAGGATTAGAAAAATCCAGTTAATGTACCCCTCCCGACAACGAGACTCGTTCCCGATTGACAAGATTAATTTTTAAAATGATTTTTCGACGATCCAACCGTACGGATGTTAAGATATATCAATTTTAGTCATATGAAAAAATTATTAAAAAATTTGAAATTCATCTTGCATGTCAGGATTAGAAAAATCCAGTTAATGTACCCCTCCCGACAACGAGACTCGTTCCCGATTGACAAGATTAATTTTTAAAATGATTTTTTCGACGATCCAACCGTACGGATGTTAAGATATATCAATTTTAGTCATATGAAAAAATTATTAAAAAATTTGAAATTCATCTTGCATGTCAGGATTAGAAAAATCCAGTTAATGTACCCCTCCCGACAACGAGACTCGTTCCCGATTGACAAGATTAATTTTTAAAATGATTTTTTCGACGATCCAACCGTACGGATGTTAAGATATATCAATTTTAGTCATATGAAAAAATTATTAAAAAATTTGAAATTCATCTTGCATGTCAGGTTTAGAAAAATCCAGTTAATGTACCCCTCCCGACAACGAGACTCGTTCCCGGTTGACAAGATTAATTTTTAAAATGATTTTTTCGACGATCCAACCGTACGGATGTTAAGATATATCAATTTTAGTCATATGAAAAAATTATTAAAAAATTTGAAATTCATCTTGCATGTCAGGTTTAGAAAAATCCAGTTAATGTACCCCTCCCGACAACGAGACTCGTTCCCGATTGACAAGATTAATTTTTAAAATGATTTTTCGACGATCCAACCGTACGGATGTTAAGATATATCAATTTTAGTCATATGAAAAAATTATTAAAAAATTTGAAATTCATCTTGCATGTCAGGATTAGAAAAATCCAGTTAATGTACCCCTCCCGACAACGAGACTCGTTCCCGATTGACAAGATTAATTTTTAAAATGATTTTTTCGACGATCCAACCGTACGGATGTTAAGATATATCAATTTTAGTCATATGAAAAAATTATTAAAAAATTTGAAATTCATCTTGCATGTCAGGATTAGAAAAATCCAGTTAATGTACCCCTCCCGACAACGAGACTCGTTCCCGATTGACAAGATTAATTTTTAAAATGATTTTTTCGACGATCCAACCGTACGGATGTTAAGATATATCAATTTTAGTCATATGAAAAAATTATTAAAAAATTTGAAATTCATCTTGCATGTCAGGTTTAGAAAAATCCAGTTAATGTACCCTTCCCGACAACGAGACTCGTTCCCGGTTGACAAGATTAATTTTTAAAATGATTTTTTCGATGATTCAACCGTACGGATGTTAAGATATATCAATTTTAGTCATATGAAAAAAATATTAAAAAATTTGAAATTCATCTTGCATGTCAAGTTTAGAAAAATCCAGTTAATGTACCCCTCCCGACAACGAGACTCGTTCCCGATTGACAAGATTAATTTTTAAAATGATTTTTTCGACGATCCAACCATACGGATGTTAAGATATATCAATTTTAGTCATATGAAAAAATTATTAAAAAATTTGAAATTCATCTTGCATGTCAGGTTTAGAAAAATCCAGTTAATGTAACCCTCCCAACAACGAGACTCGTTCCCGATTGACAAGATTAATTTTTAAAATGATTTTTTCGACGATCCAACCGTACGGATGTTAATATATATCAATTTTAGTCATATGAAAAAATTATTAAAAAATTTGAAATTCATCTTGCATGTCATGATTAGAAAAATCCAGTTAATGTACCCCTCCCGACAACAAGACTCGTTCCCGATTGACAAGATTAATTTTTAAAATGATTTTTTCGACTATCCAACCGTACGGATGTTAAGATTTAGAGATTTTAGTCATACTGAAAAAATTATTAAAAAATTTGAAATTGATCTTGCATGTCAGGATTAGAAAAATCCAGTTAATGTACCCCTCCCGACAACGAGACTCGTTCCCGATTCGCAAGATTAATTTTTAAAATGATTTTTCGACGATCCAACCTTACGGATGTTAAGATTTATCGATTTTAGTCATATGAAAAAATTATTAAAAAATTTGAAATTCATCTTGCATGTCAGGTTTAGAAAAATCCAGTTAATGTACCCTTCCCGACAATGAGACTCCTTCCCGGTTGACAAGATTAATTTTTAAAATGATTTTTCGACGATTCAACCGTACGGTTGTTAGGATATATCAATTTTAGTCATATGAAAAAATTATTAAAAAATTTGAAATTCATCTTGCATGTCAAGTTTAGAAAAATCCAGTTAATGTACACCTACTGACAACGAGACTCGTTCCCTATTGACAAGATTAATTTTTAAAATGATTTTTCGACGATCCAACCGTACGGATGTTAAGATTTATCGATTTTAGTCATATAAAAAAATTATTAAAAAATTTGAAATTCATCTTGCATGTCAGGTTTAGAAAAATCCAGTTAATGTACCCTTCCCGACAACGAGACTCGTTCCCGGTTGACAAGATTAATTTTTAAAATGATTTTTCGATGATTCAACCGTAAGGTTGTTAAGATATATCAATTTTAGTCATATGAAAAAAATATTAAAAAATTTGAAATTCATCTTGCATGTCAAGTTTAGAAAAATCCAGTTAATGTACACCTCCCGACAAAGAGACTCGTTCCCGATTGACAAGATTAATTTTTAAAATGATTTTTTCAACGATCCAACCATACGGATGTTAAGATATATCAATTTTAGTCATATGAAAAAATTATTAAAAAATTTAAAATTCATCTTGCATGTCAAGTTTAGAAAAATCCAGTTAATGTAACCCTCCCAACAACGAGACTCGTTCCCGATTGACAAGATTAATTTTTAAAATGATTTTTCGACGATCCAACCGTACGGATGTTAATATATATCAATTTTAGTCATATGAAAAAATTATTAAAAAATTTGAAATTCATCTTGCATGTCATGATTAGAAAAATCCAGTTAATGTACCCCTCCCGACAACAAGACTCGTTCCCGATTGAAAAGATTAATTTTTAAAATGATTTTTTCGACTATCCAACCGTACGGATGTTAAGATTTAGAGATTTTAGTCATACAAAAAATTATTAAAAAATTTGAAATTGATCTTGCATGTCAGGATTAGAAAAATCCAGTTAATGTAACCCTCCCGACAACGAGACTCGTTCCCGATTCGCAAGATTAATTTTTAAAATGATTTTTCGACGATCCAACCGTACGGATGTTAAGATATATCAATTTTAGTCATATGAAAAAATTATTAAAAAATTTGATATTCATCTTGCATGTCAGGATTAGAAAAATCTAGTTAATGTACCCCTCCCGACAACGAGACCCGTTTCCGGTTGACAAGATTAATTTTTAAAATGATTTTTTTGACGATCCAACCATACGGATGTTAAGATATATCAATTTTAGTCATATGAAAAAATTATTAAAAAATTTGAAATTCATCTTGCATGTCAGGATTAGAAAAATCCAGTTAATGTACCCCTCCCGACAACGAGACTCGTTTCCGGTTGACAAGATTAATTTTTAAAATGATTTTTTTGACGATCCAACCATACGGATGTTAAGATATATCAATTTTAGTCATATGAAAAAATTATTAAAAAATTTGAAATTCATCTTGCATGTCAGGATTAGAAAAATCCAGTTAATGTACCCCTCCCGACAACGAGACTCTTTCCCGATTGACAAGATTAATTTTTAAAATGATTTTTCGACGATCCAACCGTACGGATGTTAAGATATATCAATTTTAGTCATATGAAAAAAATATTAAAAAATTTGAAATTCATCTTGCATGTCAGGTTTAGAAAAATCCAGTTAATGTACCCCTCCCGACAACGAGACTCGTTTCCGGTTGACAAGATTAATTTTAAAAATGATTTTTCGACGATCCAACCGTACGGATGTTAAGATATATCAATTTTAGTCATATGAAATAAATATTAAAAAAATTGAAATTCATCTTGCATGTCAGGTTTAGAAAAATCCAGTTAATGTACCCCTCCCGACAACGAGACTCGTTCCCGATTGACAAGATTAATTTTTAAAATGATTTTTTCGACGATCCAACTGTACGTATGTTAAGATATATCAATTTTAGTCATATGAAAAAATTATTAAAAAATTTAAAATTCATCTTGCATGTCAGGTTTAGAAAAATCCAGTTAATGTACCGCTCTCGACATCGAGACTCGTTCCCGGTTGACAAGATAAATTTTTAAAATGATTTTTTCGACGATCCAACCGTACGGATGTTAAGATATATCAATTTTAGTCATATGAAAAAATTATTAAAAAATTTGAAATTCATCTTGCATGTCAGGATTAGAAAAATCCAGTTAATGTACCCATCCCGACAACGAGACTCATTCCCGATTGACAAGATTAATTTTTAAAATAATTTTTTCGACGATCCAACCATATGGATGTTAAGATATATCAATTTTAGTCATATGAAAAAATTATTAAAAAATTTGATATTCATCTTGCATGTCAGGATTAGAAAAATCCAGTTAATGTACCCCTCTCGACAACGAGACTCGTTTCCGGTTGACAGGATTAATTTTTAAAATGATTTTTTTGACTATCCAACCATACGGATGTTAAGATATATCAATTTTAGTCATATGAAAAAATTATTAAAAAATTTAAAATTCATCTTGCATGTCAGGATTAGAAAAATCCAGTTAATGTACCCCTCCCGACAATGAGACTCATTCCCGATTGATAAGATTAATTTTTAAAATGATTTTTTCGATGATCCAACCGTACGGATGTTAAGATTTATCAATTTTAGTCATATGAAAAAATTATTAAAAAATTTGAAATTCATCTTGCATATTAGGTTTAGAAAAATCCAGTTAACACTACAAGAAAAATGTTAATAGACATCACACATTAGACATCGGTTATGTTTGCCACTGATGTTAAAAAGATTTATAACATCATCCCGTATTTTTCTGATGTCATTGTAATTCGAAGACAACAATTATTTTAAAACCGATGTCTAAAGTTACCTAAAAAAAATTCAATTCGCGCCCATCTTTATATTTCCCCCCTTGGTCAAAATTTTCACCCATTATCCCAAAATTTCACCCCGCTCATTAGTCAATATTTTGGTTCCCCCATTATTTTCCCTCTTCGGACATAACAAATCCTCACCATCTCTCTTAGCACTCCTCTCTCTCTTTCGACTAAACAATTCCCTCGTTCACTTTCACGTCGATAGCTCACTTCACCATCTCTTCTCACCATCTCATCTCACCTCTTCTCACCATCTCACCTCCGCTCACCATCTCTCTGTGTTCATCATCTCAATTCAGCTAAAGCTCGATTGTTAAGCTTTGTAAGCTTATCTCATCTTTATTCTAAAATCGAACTAGTTTTCTCTAGATGAAGACAAAATTTGTAAATTGGGATTTTTTTTAATCAAACCCCTAATTTGTTAAATTATTTTTTTTCAAATCGGAACCCTAATTTGATTTTATGTCCTGTGTATGGTGCTTTCATTTAATTCAATATATTTTGGAGTTATTAATTCTTTTCAATTTGTTGTTTATATACATGACCTTTTTTGCATACGGTAGTGGATTTAATCTTTAGGTATTCACTTGTTTAAAGTTGGATTAAAAGTTGCTTTATGTTACTCATTGGTTTATGCTTTTGTGTTTGTATGTTATATGATTTAATTTGTAAGTTAAATTGTGTTTGTCAATTTGGGGATACTACGAATGGGTGTATGTCCACAGGTTGGATTTTTTATGTTTCTTAAGCTTTGATTAGGCATTTTTGTGTTTTTCTGTTGGCTAATTATATGATTTTTTTGTTGTAATTTTGGTTGAATGTGATGTGGAACTGCAGGACCATCTGGAAGGATTCACACACGGTGCTTATGAAGTTGAAGTCGGGTGACCTGGGAAACATTATTGCTAATGCCGATGGTAATGGACTATTCTGTTGCTCTGGTCAGATTTGTTATTACGGACTAGTATTTATAATATGCATTCATCCTATTAGTGTATTTAACCTTGAAATAGCTTTGAGGAAGTCAATTACCTGCCTTAATTAGTATTCCAACATTGCTCTTTATTCCTCGAAACAAATGATAAGAATCTTTCCAGGGCTCTCTATTGTAAGATGATAAGAATTATGCTCATGATTAACTTTGAGAACTTATTATGGTCCATATTATGGGTGCCAATCAAATTGTTGTTTATAAACTTATCCTTACTAATACATTTGCCTTCTATGTAATAAATGCAGGTGTGGCAGAAGCAACAATTGTCGACACACAGGTATTTCTCTAGACCTTGGTAATTTTACACTTTGATATGTTCTAATTCATTCTTAGTTATACTTCAATGGGATATTTAGATACCACTTAGTGGGCCAAATGCAGTAATTGGAAGAGCCTTGGTTGTTTATGAACTTGAGGATGACCTCGACAAGGGTAATATTTTATTTTTCTCGTTTTGAACTTCTGCTTTGCATTTCTGATATAATGATATATGAATGTTATGTAAAAGAAATTAGGAACGGATTCAATATATCTTCCGTGTGCAAAGATTTGTTTATTCCATGTTTTCGCTTGCATTTGTTTATCTATTTAGGTGGTCATGAGCTTAGCCTTTCCACTGGCAATGCATGAGGTAGACTGTTATGTGGTATGTAATAAGCAGACTCCATTATTTCTCATTACAGATATATTATTACTTTTTCCTTGCATTCTCCTTGTGTATATAGTACATGGTATATATTGTGTTGTGTGATATTCTGATATAATGAATAGTTATTTGACAGAATTTGAGTCTACTTGGTACTTTTACTGTGAAATGGATAAAGCACATCCACTCTTTATATGGTGACACTAGTACGCCAGAGTACCTACAACCATGCAACTTTTGGATGTATTTTCATTGTACCAACATTTCATGTTTGTCTTGCACTTTTACTCAAGTCTTCTTCTTTGATGTTTTAGTTGGATGATTCTTGATCATGTCTCTGATATTTAAATTTTTTTAGAGTTAAATGAATTAGTGAAATGCCTAAATTATCATATTAAATGCAGGTCTGGGATGCAACAAATTCTCGAGGAGCTGAAAGGCTACCTGCTGGTATCGTCAAATCTGAGTCTGGCCTTTACATCTACAACTCTTCTGCTCTGCCCATCGAGGTGTTTCTTCTACCCACATCATATTTAGCAAAGAAAATTTTATTTGTAAATTTCTTTTTCTTGTACTAACAAACTGTGGGATATAATATAACTACAGTCTAAATTACATTTCTGAAGTGTGCATGGATTTTACATGTTTACACTTTGTTCAACATTGAAATTTACTAATGAGAGGGATTGTGCAGGAATCAGTTGTTAAACCAAAGTACCTTCTAACCTTTACGGTTGGTTATCAGCTGAGAACCCATATAGATATATCAGTGAGAAAGGTCATTACCATTCGTCTTCATGTGCATGTCTATATTAATGATGGTGGCAAATGCTAAGTATTGAATTCCTACAGTTCTCTGAGGATTTCACTGTTATGTTGTTTCACTATGATAACCGAACATTTGAATGGGATCAATTCGAGCGGTCAAAGCGAGCTATTCACATTAGTGTTCCGAAGCAAACTAAATGGTTACTACTACACTCTGTTTGTGCTGATTTTTATCTTCTTACCAACTGATTGGAATTGAAAATAAATTAACCATTATTGCAATTTCCTTGTATTGGCTAAAGGTGGTATGCAAAACATTTTTTACACCCTGACATTGTTTCTCCATATTATTACATATTTATATGGGATGAGGACCCCGGGATAGATAAGTTTGATCCACAGGAGTAAGTGCAAGACCCGTGTACTGTTCTAAATTTTACACAATTACATCTATTTGCAGATGATATGAATTACTAATTCTCTTCAATTATTTACCACAGATACATTAGATTGGTGAAGAAGTACGGATTGGATATATCACAACCTGGTTTATCTCTAGACATTGTGAGTACTTGGAGGATGACACAGAAGAAAGATGATAGTGAAGTTCACAAGAAAAACAACAGAACTGTCTATGTTCTCGAATTTCCTTCTATATTTGATTTAATAAGTGATTAACTGATTATATAAGAATTTTTAAAACTACACTTCCATTTATGTGTTAGATCAACAGAAGAAAGACCCAACTGGTGTCCCCATCCATATTTGCCACCGTGTGCAGCGTAAGTAGGAATTACTCTAAACTTTACCGGTATAAGTAAATACCTCTTATTACAAGAAATAGTAGGAGACAACATCATGTCAAATTTAAACCTCTTGACTGCACACTGTATGTAGATAGCACGTAAATCTTGGCATTAGTGTCATAAACTATACTTCTTAAGTTGTAATGTAGCCCTTGTTCCTATATCAAGCCTGAGTTTTGATTTTATCATTATTTATAAATGGAAAGAGTTCAGTATGATCTCTCACAGTATGACGTCTCTTAAGAGTCATATCTTGTGGGTTTGTGCTATAAATATGATATTTCTTTTAAAACAATATTGTTTTAAGTAGCACTAGTCTTTGTAGAAATAAATATATTTAACTATCATATATATTTTTGAAATAATTCTGTAAACTTTATTTTTGAATTTTTGTTGTATAATCATAAATTACTTTATCATCCATTCTCTTTTGAAGGTAGCTAAGTGATGATACACCTTCGTGTTGCAAAATTACTTGGTCTTTTGGCATTGAGTAGTTTGATTTGAAAATTCTGCAAAAGCACGTGCGTATCATCGTGACAATTGACATGTAATTAGAATTATTGACATATACATATTTTATAGACATATAAGTATTTCCTTTTCTTCTTAGTTGTCAACTGAATTGCTGCAAATTGATAAAAATATGCAGCAAATATTGGCATGTTTAAAAGATAATATCAGAAATCTGGCTGGAACAAAGTCTGTTTAGTTCCCCATTGCAGCACATTCAAAAGATAAAAAGGATAACTATCTGATTGGGAATTCTCTTATCCGTAATGGGTTACAAATATTGTAATCCTATGTGTAAAATGTAACCAACTCCTAATTCAAAATAAGATGAAACCCAAAATATATAGATGATGGTGCTACTTTTGTACTTGAAAGTTTTCCCGGGTCTTTTTATATTATTTTCATATAGTTTTACATCTCTGACCTGAGGTATTTTGCCGAAGCTGACTAGCACAAGCGAGTTTTAGTTGCACAACTAGTATAATACTTTTGTGGTCTAAAAGAGTTCGATGGATAGACGATTCATGATATATTTTTGTCATTTATATGTGATTGTTTTAGAATATTTGATTATCAATTGAAAGCTTGGACCTTAGTACTTGACTCTACTTAAGACTGGCCTAGATCCATGAGGAACCAAATATAACAAAGTCTACGTTATGGCTAAATTTTTATCTTATATGATTTCAGGCGGCAAACTACTTGAAAATAAGGAATCTGATGGATTTGACATGCCAAGCCTTGTCGAGCAAGATCAAGGGAAAGACTCCAGAGGAGATCGGGGAGGCTGTTAAAAATTGGAAACATTTGAAGAGGGAATAAAAGCTAGGGGTAGACAAGAATTTATAGAATGGCCTTCTATAGCATCAGGAGTTCAGCCTCGTATATGATCTCATAACCTCGAATTGTAGCTTAAGACAACGCCATTCCTTCTACTGTAGCTTAAGGTCAATAGCTCTTAGTTTGGTTTTGAATGATTCTGTAATTCCTTCTATTGTAATTTAAGATCAATAGCTCTTAGTTTGGTTTTGAATGATTCTGTAATAAAACTAGATACTTGATATTTATGTTGATGAATATAAGTGTTTAGTTAGTTCATTGTTTAAATACTTTTAATGAATAAATACTGATGTCAAAAAAACGATTGTACTAATAAATTATGATGTCAAAAAAATAATTGTACATCACCTTTAATATATAAATACTGATGTCTCAAAGGCAATTGTACATCACTTTTAGTGAAGAAAAACTGATGTCAAAGAAGTTGATGTACATCGCTTTTTTCCTAAAAAACTGATGTCAAAGACTCACATATTCAAGTCTAAAAGAAACATAGACATCACTTTATTTGGGATAAAACTGATGTCTAAGTGCCAACATATACATCACCTTTTACTAAATAAATCGATGTTTAATATCTGATTTTACATCACCTATATGAAAATATTTGATATCTATATGGCAAAAACCATAGCTCATTATATTTTTAATCTGTTGTAATAGGTGTAATTTATTTATTAAAATATTTATTTCTAACATTTTTTGTAAAAAAACAACGCATGGACATCAGGAAATTCGCCATAAACGATGTCTAAGCGAGTAAAGAAATCGGGTTATGGCCGATGTCTAGAATAAACATCACCGACATCAACATCGGTCGCCAAACAACATAGACATCGGCCAAAAACTGATGTCTATGGACATTTTTCTTGTAGTGTAATGTACCCCTCCCGACAACGAGACTCATTCCCGGTTGACAAGATTAATTTTTCAAATGATTTTTTCGACGATCCAACCGTACGGATGTTAAGATATATCAATTTTACTCATATGAAAAAAATATTAAAAAATTTGAAATTCATCTTGCATGTCAGGATTAGAAAAATCCAGTTAATGTACCCCTCCCGACAACGAGACTCATTCCCGATTGGCAAGATTAATTTTTAAAATGATTTTTCGATGATCCAACCATACAGATGTTAAGATATATCAATTTTAGTCATATGAAAAAATTATTAAAAAATTTGTTATTCATCTTGCATGTCAGGATTAGAAAAATCCAGTTAATGTACCCCTCTCGACAACGAGACTCATTTCCGGTTGACAAGATTAATTTTTAAAATGATTTTTTTGACGATCCAACCATACGGATGTTAAGATATATCAATTTTAGTCATATGAAAAAATTATTAAAAAATTTGAAATTGATCTTGCATGTCAGGATTAGAAAAATCCAGTTAATGTCCCCTCCTGACAACGAGACTCGTTCCCGATTGGCAAGATTAATTTTTAAAATGATTTTTCGACGATCCAACCGTACGGATGTTAAGATATATCAATTTTAGTCATATGAAAAAATTATTAAAAAATTTGATAATCATCTTGCATGTCAGGATTAGAAAAATCCAGTTAATGTACCCCTCCCGACAAAGAGACTCTTTCCCGATTGACAAGATTAATTTTTAAAATGATTTTTCGACGATCCAACCGTACGGATGTTAAGATATATCAATTTTAGTCATATGAAAAAAATATTAAAAAATTTGAAATTCATCTTGCATGTCAGGTTTAGAAAAATCCAGTTAATGTACCCCTCCCGACAACGAGACTCATTCCCGGTTGACAAAATTAATTTTTAAAATAATTTTATCGACGATCCAACCGTACGGATGTTAAGATATATCAATTTTAGTCATATGAAAAAATTTATTAAAAAATTTGATATTCATCTTGCATGTCAGGATTAGAAAAATCCAGTTAATGCACCCCTCCTGACAACGAGACTCGTTTCAGGTTGACAAGATTAATTTTTAAAATGATTTTTTTGACGATCCAACCATACGGATGTTAAGATATATCAATTTTAGTCATATGAAAAAATTATTAAAAAATTTGAAATTGATCTTGCATGTCAGGATTAGAAAAATCCAGTTAATGTATCCCTCCCGACAACGAGACTCGTTCCCGATTGGAAAGATTAATTTTTAAAATGATTTTTCGACGATCCAACCGTACAGATATTAAGATATATCAATTTTAGTCATATGAAAAAATTATTAAAAAATTTGATATTCATCTTGCATGTCAGGATTAGAAAAATCCAGTTAATGTACCCCTCCCAACAACGAGACTCGTTTCCGGTTGACAAGATTAATTTTTAAAATGATTTTTTTTGACGATCCAACCATACGGATGTTAAGATATATCAATTTTAGTCATATGAAAAAATTATTAAAAAATTTGAAATTCATCTTGCATGTCAGGATTAGAAAAATCCAGTTAATGTACCCCTCCCGACAACGAGACTCTTTCCCGATTGACAAGATTAATTTTTAAAATGATTTTTTCGACGATCCAACCGTACAGATGTTAAGATATATCAATTTTAGTCATATGAAAAAAATATTAAAAAATTTGAAATTCATCTTGCATGTCAGGTTTAGAAAAATCCAGTTAATGTACCCCTCCCGAAAACGAGACTCGTTTCCGGTTGACAAGATTAATTTTAAAAATGATTTTTCGACGATCCAACCGTATGGATGTTAAGATATATCAATTTTAGTCATATGAAATAAATATTAAAAAATTTTAAAATTCATCTTGCATGTCAGGTTTAGAAAAATCCAGGTAATGTACCCCTCCCGACAACGAGACTCATTCCCGATTAACAAGATTAATTTTTAAAATGATTTTTTCGATGATCCAACTGTACGTATGTTAAGATATATCAATTTTATTCATACGAAAAAATTATTAAAAAATTTAAAATTCATCTTGCATGTCAGGTTTAGAAAAATCCAGTTAATGTACCCCTCCGGACAACGAGACTCGTTCCCGGTTGACAAGATTAATTTTTAAAATGATTTTTTTGATGATCCAACCGTACGGATGTTAAGATATATCAATTTTAGTCATATGAAAAAATTATTAAAAAATTTGAAATTCCTCTTGCATGTCAGGATTAGAAAAATCCAGTTAATGTACCCCTCCAGACAACGAGACTCGTTCCCGATTGACAAGATTAATTTTTAAAATGATTTTTTCGACGATCCAACCATACGGATGTTAAGATATATCAATTTTAGTCATATGAAAAAATTATTAAAAAATTTGATATTCATCTTGCATGTCAGGATTAGAAAAATCCAGTTAATGTACCCCTCTCGACAACGAGACTCGTTTCCGGTTGACAAGATTAATTTTTAAAATAATTTTTTTGACGATCCAACCATACGGATGTTAAGATATATCAATTTTAGTCATATGAAAAAATTATTAAAAAATTTGAAATTCATCTTGCATGTCAGGATTAGAAAAATCCAGTTAATGTACCCCTCCCGACAATGAGACTCGTTCCCGATTGACAAGATTAATTTTTAAAATGATTTTTTCGATGATCCAACCGTACGGATGTTAAGATTTATCGATTTTAGTCATATGAAAAAATTATTAAAAAATTTGAAATTCATCTTGCATGTCAGGATTAGAAAAATCCAGTTAATGTACCCCTCCCGACAACGAGACTCGTTTCCGGTTGACAAGATTAATTTTTAAAATGATTTTTTTCGACGATCCAACCATACGGATGTTAAGATATATCAATTTTAGTCATATGAAAAAATTATTAAAAAATTCAAAATTCATCTTGCATGTCAGGATTAGAAAAATCCAGTTAATGTACCCCTCCCGACAATGAGACTCGTTCCCGATTGATAAGATTAATTTTTAAAATGATTTTTTCGATGATCCAACCGTACGGATGTTAAGATTTATCGATTTTAGTCATATGAAAAAATTATTAAAAAATTTGAAATTCATCTTGCATGTCAGGTTTAGAAAAATCCAGTTAATGTACCCCTCCCGACAACGAGACTCGTTCCCGGTTGACAAGATTAATTTTCAAAATGATTTTTTCGACGATCCAACTGTACGGATGTTAAGATATATCAATTTTAGTCTTATGAAAAAAATATTAAAAAAATTTGAAATTCATCTTGCATATCAGGATTCGAAAAATCCAGTTAATGTACCCCTCCCGACAACGAGACTCGTTCCCGATTGGCAAGATTAATTTTTAAAATGATTTTTTGATGATCCAACCGTACGGATGTTAAGATATATCAATTTTAGTCATATGAAAAAATTATTTAAAAATTTGATATTCATCTTGCATGTCAGGATTAGAAAAATCCAGTTAATGTACCCCTCTCAACAACGAGACTCATTTCCGGTTGACAAGATTAATTTTTAAAATGATTTTTTTGACGATCCAACCATACGGATGTTAAGATATATCAATTTTAGTCATATGAAAAAATTATTAAAAAATTTGAACTTCATCTTGCATGTCAGGATTAGAAAAATCCAGTTAATGTACCCCTCCCGACAACGAGACTCGTTCCCGGTTGACAAGATTAATTTTTAAAATGATTTTTTCGACGATCCAACCGTACGGATGTTAAGATATATCAATTTTAGTCATATGAAAAAATATTAAAAAATTTGAAATTCATCTTGCATGTCAGGATTAGAAAAATCCAGTTAATGTACCCCTCCCGACAACGAGACTCGTTCCCGATTGACAAGATTAATTTTTAAAATGATTTTTTCGATGATCCAACCGTACGGATGTTAAGATATATCAATTTTAGTCATATGAAAAAATTATTAAAAAATTTGAAATTCATCTTGCATGTCAGGTTTAGAAAAATCCAGTTAATGTACCCCTCCCGACAACGAGACTCGTTCCCGGTTGACAAGATTAATTTTTAAAATGATTTTTTCGACGATCCAACCGTACGGATGTTAAGATATATCAATTTTAGTCATATGAAAAAAATATTAAAAAATTTGAAATTCATCTTGCATGTCAGGATTAGAAAAATCCAGTTAATGTACCCCTCCCGACAACGAGACTCGTTCCCGATTGACAAGATTAATTTTTAAAATGATTTTTTCGACGATCCAACCGTACGGATGTTAAGATATATCAATTTTAGTCATATGAAAAAATTATTAAAAATTTGAAATTCATCTTGCATGTCAGGATTAGAAAAATCCAGTTAATGTACCCCTCCCGACAACGAGACTCGTTTCCGGTTGACAAGATTAATTTTTAAAATGATTTTTTTGACGATCCAACCATACGGATGTTAAGATATATCAATTTTAGTCATATGAAAAAATTATTAAAAATTTGAAATTCATCTTGCATGTCAGGATTAGAAAAATCCAGTTAATGTACCCCTCCCGACAACGAGACTCGTTCCCGATTGACAAGATTAATTTTTAAAATGATTTTTTCGACGATCCAACCGTACGGATGTTAAGATATATCAATTTTAGTCATATGAAAAAATTATTAAAAATTTGATATTCATCTTGCATGTCAGGATTAGAAAAATCCAGTTAATGTACCCCTCCCGACAACGAGACTCGTTTCCGGTTGACAAGATTAATTTTTAAAATGATTTTTTTGACGATCCAACCATACGGATGTTAAGATATATCAATTTTAGTCATATGAAAAAATTATTAAAAAATTTGAAATTCATCTTGCATGTCAGGATTAGAAAAATCCAGTTAATGTACCCCTCCCGACAACGAGACTCGTTCCCGATTGACAAGATTAATTTTTAAAATGATTTTTTCGACGATCCAACCGTACGGATGTTAAGATATATCAATTTTAGTCATATGAAAAAATTATTAAAAAATTTGAAATTCATCTTGCATGTCAGGTTTAGAAAAATCCAGTTAATGTACCCCTCCCGACAACGAGACTCGTTCCCGGTTGACAAGATTAATTTTTAAAATGATTTTTTCGACGATCCAACCGTACGGATGTTAAGATATATCAATTTTAGTCATATGAAAAAATATTAAAAAATTTGAAATTCATCTTGCATGTCAGGATTAGAAAAATCCAGTTAATGTACCCCTCCCGACAACGAGACTCGTTCCCGATTGACAAGATTAATTTTTAAAATGATTTTTTCGACGATCCAACCGTACGGATGTTAAGATATATCAATTTTAGTCATATGAAAAAATTATTAAAAAATTTGAAATTCATCTTGCATGTCAGGTTTAGAAAAATCCAGTTAATGTACCCCTCCCGACAACGAGACTCGTTTCCGGTTGACAAGATTAATTTTTAAAATGATTTTTTCGACGATCCAACCGTACGGATGTTAAGATATATCAATTTTAGTCATATGAAAAAATTATTAAAAAATTTGAAATTCATCTTGCATGTCAGGATTAGAAAAATCCAGTTAATGTACCCCTCCCGACAACGAGACTCGTTCCCGATTGACAAGATTAATTTTTAAAATGATTTTTTCGACGATCCAACCGTACGGATGTTAAGATATATCAATTTTAGTCATATGAAAAAATTATTAAAAAATTTGAAATTCATCTTGCATGTCAGGATTAGAAAAATCCAGTTAATGTACCCCTCCCGACAACGAGACTCGTTCCCGATTGACAAGATTAATTTTTAAAATGATTTTTTCGACGATCCAACCGTACGGATGTTAAGATATATCAATTTTAGTCATATGAAAAAATTATTAAAAAATTTGAAATTCATCTTGCATGTCAGGATTAGAAAAATCCAGTTAATGTACCCCTCCGACAACGAGACTCGTTTCCGGTTGACAAGATTAATTTTTAAAATGATTTTTTTCGACTGATCCAACCATACGGATGTTAAGATATATCAATTTTAGTCATATGAAAAAATTATTAAAAAATTTGAAATTCATCTTGCATGTCAGGATTAGAAAAATCCAGTTAATGTACCCCTCCCGACAACGAGACTCGTTCCCGATTGACAAGATTAATTTTTAAAATGATTTTTTCGACGATCCAACCGTACGGATGTTAAGATATATCAATTTTAGTCATATGAAAAAATTATTAAAAAATTTGAAATTCATCTTGCATGTCAGGTTTAGAAAAATCCAGTTAATGTACCCCTCCCGACAACGAGACTCGTTCCCGGTTGACAAGATTAATTTTTAAAATGATTTTTTCGACGATCCAACCGTACGGATGTTAAGATATATCAATTTTAGTCATATGAAAAAATTATTAAAAAATTTGAAATTCATCTTGCATGTCAGGATTAGAAAAATCCAGTTAATGTACCCCTCCCGACAACGAGACTCGTTCCCGATTGACAAGATTAATTTTTAAAATGATTTTTTCGACGATCCAACCGTACGGATGTTAAGATATATCAATTTTAGTCATATGAAAAAATTATTAAAAAATTTGAAATTCATCTTGCATGTCAGGTTTAGAAAAATCCAGTTAATGTACCCCTCCCGACAACGAGACTCGTTTCCCGATTGACAAGATTAATTTTTAAAATGATTTTTTCGACGATCCAACCGTACGGATGTTAAGATATATCAATTTTAGTCATATGAAAAAATTATTAAAAAATTTGATATTCATCTTGCATGTCAGGATTAGAAAAATCCAGTTAATGTACCCCTCCCGACAACGAGACTCGTTTCCGGTTGACAAGATTAATTTTTAAAATGATTTTTTTGACGATCCAACCATACGGATGTTAAGATATATCAATTTTAGTCATATGAAAAAATTATTAAAAAATTTGAAATTCATCTTGCATGTCAGGATTAGAAAAATCCAGTTAATGTACCCCTCCCGACAACGAGACTCGTTCCCGATTGACAAGATTAATTTTTAAAATGATTTTTTCGACGATCCAACCGTACGGATGTTAAGATATATCAATTTTAGTCATATGAAAAAATTATTAAAAATTTGAAATTCATCTTGCATGTCAGGATTAGAAAAATCCAGTTAATGTACCCCTCCCGACAACGAGACTCGTTTCCGATTGACAAGATTAATTTTTAAAATGATTTTTTTCGACTGATCCAACCGTACGGATGTTAAGATATATCAATTTTAGTCATATGAAAAAATTATTAAAAAATTTGAAATTCATCTTGCATGTCAGGATTAGAAAAATCCAGTTAATGTACCCCTCCCGACAACGAGACTCGTTCCCGATTGACAAGATTAATTTTTAAATTGATTTTTCGACGATCCAACCGTACGGATGTTAAGATATATCAATTTTAGTCATATGAAAAAATTATTAAAAAATTTGAAATTCATCTTGTATGTCAGGTTTAGAAAAATCCAGTTAATGTACCCCTCGCGACAACGAGACTCGTTCCCGGTTGACAGGATTAATTTTTAAAATGATTTTTTTGACGATCCAACCTTACGGATGTTAAGATATATCAATTTTAGTCATATGAAAAAATTATTAAAAAATTTGAAATTCATCTTGCATGTCAGGATTAGAAAAATCCAGTTAATGTACCTCTCCCGACAACGAGACTCTTTCCCGATTGACAAGATTAATTTTTAAAATGATTTTTCGACGATCCAATCGTACGGATGTTAAGATATATCAATTTTAGTCATATGAAAAAAATATTAAAAAAATTTAAATTCATCTTGCATGTCAGGTTTAGAAAAATCCAGTTAATGTACCCCACCCAACAACGAGACTCGTTTCCGGTTGACAAGATTAATTTTAAAAATGAATTTTCGACGATCCAACCGTAAGTACGGATGTTAAGATATCAATT
>NW_027420592.1:0-30884 GCF_009905375.1 Apium graveolens | reverse complement strand
TGGTCCTCAGATCCAGGGTTCGCCCTAGTTCCAATCTTTCTTGGCGGCATGATTCTGATAATAATAAAAACAATCATTGGGAAAATTCAACGTTAGGTCACAATCATATACAACATTGTGCCTTACACAGCTCTTATAATGGGGAGAACGTATATCGCAATTCTATTATTTTAAGAAAGTTCTAATACGAAGTGCAGTAATAATAATGATAAAACAGTGATCCCGTCACTATGGAACTGAACTGAAAGGAAACAAATATATACATAATGCGAGAAATACATAGTTTGATCTGGTCAAAAGTACAACAGTGCTACAGTCATCTATCCCAAAAGTGATACACAAGAGTCTATCTGTCTAGTCAGAAAAAGGGATGCTATATACAAGTCAACTATCCCCAAAAATTGGCTCTTACTAAGGCCTCGGCTAACTAGACAACTAGACTATTCCATCATCAATCCTGAATCACACACCGGAGCGGGTCAGCTTCCAAACCCTTTCCATCGCACGACGGAAGATATAGTCGGCCTGCCGCCTGGAGATCCTACCATGCCTGTCCCCCTGGAGCACTCTGAGCCTCGCTCGGGATGTGAGCTCTATCCCCGTAAGCTCCCTCCTCAAGGATCGGGGTATAGAAGCCCTGGTCTCATAAGCTCGGGTACGCCTACCCGCCCTCTCTGCATCCAACTCCCTCCTGGCCTCATCTAGTCGGCCCTCGGAAACAGCCACTCGGGTCCTCAATACATCCTGAACATATCCATGAGCTAACGAAGACTGCCTGTGGGCAAGGTCAAGAGATGGTGAATCCGGAGCCGCTGAGGGTGCCTCCTCGGTCTGCCTAGGCTCGGAAGTATGGGTCTCTGAGCTGTCATCATCAGGAATCCAAGATAGTGGTGGAGGGGTAGGGGCTCTGACCACCGGAAGTGTGGGTAAAGGGATACCAGCATACACTACCATAGATCCAACACGCTCCTCAGCTACTGGGACCTCATCCGGGTCCTCCTCATCTGGAATAGCAATAACCTCTATCTCTGACTCCTCTGAGGGGTCCTCCTCATCTGAAACAGCAATGACCTCCATCTCAGGCTCCTCTGAGGGGTCCTCCTCATCCTCCTCCATCTCAGGCTCCTCCTGATCCTCAACATCTAGCAATGCCTCATCATGCTCACGCTCGAACATCTCTGGGTCCTCTATCTCAGGCGCCTACACATTAAACGAGCTAAGTTACTATCATGATACTTATAAGGGTTCCCGTAAGGGTTTTAACTGTCAGCACTACTTTAAGTAGTCCGACCATGAACTTGGCAAGAGTTCTTATTATCTTTGTGAGTTTATTATTATATCGTCGCATCATCTCTGAGGTTTATAACGCTTAGCTCTGATACCATTTCTGTAACACCCCCAGATCCGGGGTCGGGGATCCGGGTTGTTACGGTCTTTCTTTCCACAATATCACTTCACTTAATTAATAATAAATAACCTCATGCTGTGACCCCACACTAACACACACCACAACCCGTTATAGTCTCAGAGATGAAATTGAAATAAGTACAAGTCTTTGAATCCACCATTTAAAAGTTATTACAACCCAAAATGATTACTTGATAAATTTACAGTTAATTGCCATTATCTGCCACAAGTTATAATTATACATAATTTGATTCTCAAAAGTAGATGGTCTGAACTACAATGGATCTACCTCTGCAGCTATAGCAGCTACAACATCATCGGGAAGACGCGGGACGCTTCCCACGCGCTTGCGCTGGGTCTGCTGGAGTCTGGCCATCTCTCCTAACTGTTGTTGTGTGATGAAGAAATAAAGCAAGAGTGAGCCTTACAGCTCGCAAGATAATATGTAGTGATAACAATAATACAAGTATCTAAATGGATACTTACTAGAATCTTTATCGTGTGTAAGATAATTACTTACTAGATATAAGTAAAAACAAGGAATGAAGTTACCAATACTTCCCCACACTTATATCATTTATAAAGCTACTTGAACTATCACCGTTCAAAGTATTATAAGATTCACGAGGTCATCCCATAGATGAGACCACAAATAAAACTTGAAAATATTTGATCTTTGAAATATTTTGAAAAGAGATGAAGTTACGAGATACTTCATTCAATGGATACACCAATAAAAATGCTTGACCCTGTCAATGCTTCGGCAACCACCCATTAGTAGCCTTTCGATCGAAATGCTACGGGTAGTGTTGCAGAATTATCCAAATGGATGATGAACTCATTACGGGAGTTTGCCGCGCCAGGAAGACCACTTACGATGATCAGTCGTAGTAGTGCAACCCCACCATTTTCTACATGTAGAGGAGAACCTGTCGGATTTACTTGTCAACCGAACACTGAACTCCTAAGGAATGGACCGCCTTAGCGGAACTTCCAGGCCATTTGGGCCAATATAATAAGGCTGGGCCGGCGCTACTCGGCCACTTATGCCACTCCTAGTTCAGATGAAATCCATGACTCTGAAACGTAAAGCTCGTTCCCCCTTTCCCCAAGTAGAAACTTGTTGATACGGCTTCACCAAGAAGTCGTATCTAGTTGGAAAGGAAAACTCACCGATATTTCCCAGGCGATGTCTGTTAATGGATTAACTTGTTCCAAGAATTTTACTTCCCGAATATTGGGTAAGTAATCAAAAACTCTTTTACCAAGACAGCAACCTTGTTGCGAATATAAAATACACCACAGAGCCGGATTCCCCAGGTTTTGAGCGAGTATTTAAATCCCCTTAAAAAGGAAGATCTTAAATATAAAAATGAGTTTTGGGATCCGCTCTAACTTTTAAAAATCATTTTGAAGACTCGAAAACACTTTAAAGAGTGTTTGGAGTAAAACTGATTTAATGAAGTAAATCAGTCCCCAGAATATTTAGAAAATGACTGAATATTATTATTTAAATAATATTCCCATAAAGAATAATCTTTATAAAAATAATTGAAGTAGAAGTATTAAAACTTATACTTGAAACGAGTATTAAATAACCAAAGATATACTTATATGAAAGTATTATCTTTATTTGAATAATCGAAAATAAGTTTGATTATTAACACCTTATTCTTTAATAAAATAAAGAATATATTTCAGCAAATAATCGGAGTCATAGATCCTCAAATGAATATTCAAATAATATTCATTAAATAATATAAACTGAGTCATAAGCCTTCGAATGAATATTCAAATAATATTCAATAATAACATAAAGAGTCATAAGCCCTCGAATGAATATTCAAATAATATTCAGATAAATAAATAAAAGGAGTCATACGCCCTCGAATGAATATTCAAAATAATATTCAATAATAAAATAAAGTTAAAGCTATCGAATAAACCTTATTCGATTAATAGTTTTGAAAACTATGACCATATATATATATATAAATATATATATATATATATCCATATCCATATATACAAAATCTACTCGGGATCCTCGACTCCCGGTTTTAGAAAATATTTTCACCTTTGGGTCCCTATACTAAGGGTATATGCAAGTTACCGCTATCCTCTAGCATAGGTATTATCAACTGAACCAACAGATATATATTCCAAGAATATGAAACAGGCATGCATATATACCATATCACATGCTACAATATATCGCAAGAATTTGCTAAATAACCAATATGCATTTATCGCAAGATCATGCATATACAAATGTATACATCACAACAACAGTATAACGGATAGAATACTTGCCTGAGCGACTTGGGGGTGAGAAAGGCTCGGGACGAGTCTGGTAACCTATAAACAACAAGTAAGTTGGAATTAAACCAAAATCACTTGTAAATCTATACTTTAACTAACTTAGACTCTAACGCTTGTTTTGCGCTCACCGATTCGCTTAAGTCACTCGGGTACCCTCGGCTCCACCATTTTTAATAATTTAACCTTTACGAGTTTTAAAGCGATTCCTTCGCGAATGTCTTACCAACTGCCTAACACACTTACCATAAATGTTTCATACATTAATTAACCCTTTTTGGTCTTTAACCTACATTTCAAAGTAAGGCGAGGGAAAAAGTTTCGTTCGCGAAACGCCGTTACTTGAAACGGTCGTTTCTCCTAAACCGTGCATCGGAATCGAACGAACTACATATCAAAACGAAGCTCGTAACATAAGCTATCTAAACATGGCAGTGGTCATAATCTAGCAGGGGGTTCTCGGGTCCTAATGCTATGCACAAAAACAGTCCAAAGAAAATCGGACGTTACGACGGCTATGTTTACGCGATTTCCAAATTTTAAACCATACAAAACCAACCACAAACCAACCTCAAATCCAACACACAACAAACATCCATCCTTATCACATCATAACAACCCCAACCAATTCAATTTAATCATTCATACTTATGCTTAAACTTAACTTTAATCATACTTAAGTTCCTTTAAATCAAAACCACAACAATTACCATTCCATTTCACTACCATTCCAAATCCCAAACTCTAAATCATAACAACAAACTACAATATCAACCCACTAATCAAAATCATCTTATAATATATAGGAATCTAGGGTTTGGAGATGGTATACCTTCCTTGAAGTGGTGGGTGGAGCTAGGAAGCCTTAAGAAGCTTTGAGAAGTCTTAAGAATGCTTGGATCTTCAAGAAAAACAAGAAAAAGTTCAAGTTAAAAACTTGAAAACACTATTCATTGTCTTCTTCTTTGATTAAATGAAGAAGATAGAGAAAGAATTAATGGCTTAAACTCATGATATAGTCCTAACTAAGCATGAAGATGATTAGGGAATTATCTTACCAATTTAGGAAGCTTGGATCTTGGATTTTGAATTTCTCTTGCCTTTTGAATAGTGAAAAGCCGTGAGCAATGAAGAACAAAGCCTTGGTTGCTTTTGATTTTTGATGAAAATGATTTTACTTGGCTTGGTTGATTGGTTTTTGTGCTTGCTTTAGTCAATTACCTTCTTGCCCTTGGATTTGTGTGGTTATAAAGCCACCACACCTCCTTCCTTCCCATGTCATGCTTATGTCATCCTCATGATGTCATCCTCACTTCCTTGTCCTCTTTCTATTGGTTGGATGACATCATTCCCACTAATCCCTTTGATTAACTTCCTAATCGTTTGCCTAATGACCGCTGATCTGTTATACGGTTCGCTTAACTTTCGTTCTCGTTTATCGTTTGAAGGATCATACCCGGGATCTTATTACTTAGGTTCCCTTAACCTTTCTCAATACATTATATTCCTTTTTATGATCCTCTATTATAATCCTTTAATTTAAATCCTTTTTATCTTGTTACCTTATACTCAATTCTCTCCGTATCTTGTGGATTTCCGGGAAAAACCAAAGTGTTCGGAATTGGATTCTGACGATCTTTACATACACTTATATACTTCATAGAGTACTAATAATATCCCAGAATATCCATAACAGAACCCCTACATAGTGTGGCATGAAAAGTTTCTTCATTCAGCTAAAACACTATTCACAAGGGTTACAAAAAGTTGAAAATTTTGGGGTTATTACAACACAAGTCAATTGTGTTTCACATTTTGGCTCTAATCAACCGTGTAAGTCACTTTTCACCATATTAGAGTCACTTTGCACCCTATAAGAGTCACTTTCCACCATATATTTGTACAATTAACATGTTAACATTATATCCATTCAATTTGACATCGTTTTATCACCTCTTAGTTCCACTTTCTTACAAGTCAATTTTGTTTCACATTTTGGCTTTAATCAACCATGTAAGTCACTTTTCACCATATTAGAGTCACTTTGCACCCTAAAAGAGTCAGTTTCCACTATATATTTGTACAATTAACATGTTAACATCATATACATCCAATTTGACATCCTTTTACCACCTCTTAGTTCCACTTTCACACAAGTCAATTTTGTTCCACATTTTGGTTCTAATTAACGATGTAAGTCACTTTTCACGATATTAGAGTCACTTTGCACCCTATAAGACTCACTTTCCACCATATATTTGTACAATTAACATGTTAACATCATATCCATTCAATTTGACATTGTTTTACCACCTCTTAGTTCCACTTTAATACAAGTCAATTGTGTTTCCCATTTTGGCTCTAATCAACCATGTAAGTCGTTAAAGTCACTTTGCACCCTAAAAGAGTCAGTTTCCACTATATATTTGTACAATTAACATGTTAACATCATATACATCCAATTTGACATCCTTTTACCACTTCTTAGTTCCACTTTCACACAAGTCAATTTTGTTCCATATTTTGTTCTAATTAACCATGTAAGTCACTTTTCACTATATTAGAGTCACTTTGCACCCAATAAGACTCACTTTGCACCATATATTTGTACAATTAACATGTTAACATCATATCCATTCAATTTGACATCGTTTTACCACCTCTTAGTTCCACTTTAATACAAGTCAATTGTGTTTCACATTTTGGCTATAATCAACCATGTAAGTCACTTTTCACCATATTAGAGTCACTTTGCACCCTATTACAGTCACTTTCCACCATATATTTGTACAATTAACATGTTAACATCATATACATCCAATTTGACATTCTTTTATCACCTCTTAGTACCACTTTCATACAAGTCAATTTTGTTTCACATTTTGACTCTAATCAACCATGTAAGTCACTTTTCACTATATTAAAGTCACTTTGCACCCTAAAAGAGTCAGTTTCCACTATATATTTGTACAATTAACATGTTAACATCATATACATCCAATTTGACATTCTTTTATCACCTCTTAGTACCACTTTCACACAAGTCAATTTTGTTCCACATTTTGGTTCTAATTAACCATGTAAGTCACTTTTCACTATATTAGAGTCACTTTGCCCCCTTTAAGATTCACTTTCCACCATATATTTGTACAATTAACATGTTAACATCATATCCATTCAATTTGACATCGTTTTACCACCTCTTAGTTCCATTTTAATACAAGTCAATGAAAGGCCGCTTTGCGTTGGATGCTCTTTACCCTCCCCACAATGAAGGCTCTGCTGTCTTGGGGAGCGTTGAAGCTTGTTTCTTCTCCAGAGTTTTCTTGGTCATCAATATGACCTGTCTTTAATAGAACCGATCTGATTCTCTGAACAATCGGAATTGTGTTTCACATTTTGACTCTAATCAACCATGTAAGTCACTTTTCACCATATTAGAGTCACTTTGCACCCTAAAAGAGTCAGTTTCCACCATATATTTGTACAATTAACATGTTAACATCATATACATCCAATTTGACATCCTTTTACCACCTCTTAGTTCCACTTTCACACAAGTCAATTTTGTTCCACATTTTGGTTCTAATTAACCATGTAAGTCACTTTTCACTATATTAGAGTCACTTTGCACCCTATAAGACTCACTTTCCACCATATATTGGTACAATTAACATGTTAACATCATATCCATTCAATTTGACATCGTTTTACCACCTCTTAGTTCCACTTTAATACAAGTCAATTGTGTTTCACATTTCGGCTCTAATCAACCATGTAAGTCACTTTTCACCATATTAGAGTCACTTTGCACCCTATAACAGTCACTTTCCACCATATATTTGTACAATTAACATGTTAACATCATATACATCCAATTTGACATTCTTTTATCACCTCTTAGTTCCACTTTCATACAAGTCAATTTTGTTTCACATTTTGGCTCTAATCAACCATGTAAGTTATTTTTCACCATATTAGAGTCACTTTGCACCCTAAAAGAGTCACTTTCCACTATATATTTGTACAATTAACATGTTAACATCATATACATCCAATTTGACATCCTTTTACCACCTCTTAGTTCCACTTTCACACAAGTCAATTTTTTTCCACATTTTGGTTCTAATTAACCATGTAAGTCACTTTTCACCATATTAGAGTCACTTTGCACCCTATAAGAGTCACTTTCCACCATATATATGTACAATTAACATGTTAACATTATATCCATTCAATTTGACATCGTTTTATCACCTCTTAGTTCCACTTTCTTACATGTCAATTTTGTTTCACATTTTGGCTTTAATCAACCATGTAAGTCACTTTTCACCATATTAGAGTCACTTTGCACCCTAAAAGAGTCACTTTCCACTATATATTTGTACAATTAACATGTTAACATCATATACATCCAATTTGACATCCTTTTACCCCCTCTTAGTTCCACTTTCACACAAGTCAATTTTATTCCACATTTTGGTTCTAATTAACGATGTAAGTCATTTTTCACTATATTAGAGTCACTTTGCACCCTATAAGACTCACTTTCCACCATATATTTGTACAATTAACATGTTAACATCATATCCTATCAATTTGACATCGTTTTACCACCTCTTAGTTCCACTTTAATACAAGTCAATTGTGTTTCCCATTTTGGCTCTAATCAACCATGTAAGTCGTTAAAGTCACTTTGCACCCTAAAAGAGTCAGTTTCCACTACATATTTGTACAATTAACATGTTAACATCATATACATCCAATTTGACATCCTTTTACAACCTCTTAGTTCCACTTTCACACAAGTCAATTTTGTTCCACATTTTGGTCCTAATTAACCATGTAAGTCACTTTTCACTATATTAGAGTCACTTTGCACCCTATACACTTTCCACCATATATTTGTACAATTAACATGTTAACATCATATCCATTCAATTTGACATCGTTTCACCACCTCTTAGTTCCACTTTAATACAAGTCAATTGTGTTTCACATTTTGGCTCTAATCAACCATGTAAGTCACTTTTCACCATATTAGAGTCACTTTGCACCCTATAACAGTCACTTTCCACCATATATTTGTACAATTAACATGTTAACATCATATACATCCAATTTGACATTCTTTTATCACCTCTTAGTTCCACTTTCATACAAGTCAATTTTGTTTCACATTTTGGCTCTAATCAACCATGTAAGTCACTTTTCACTATATTAAAGTCACTTTGCACCCTAAAAGAGTCAGTTTCCACTAAATATTTGTACATTTAACATGTTAACATCATATACATCCAGTTTGACATCCTTTTACCATCCTCTTAGTTCCACTTTCACACAAAGTCAATTTTGTTCCACATTTTGGTTCTAATTAACCATGTAAGTCACTTTTCACTAAATTAGAGTCACTTTGCACCCTATAAGACTTACTTTCCACCATATATTTGTACAATTAACATGTTAACATCATATCCATTCAATTTGATATCGTTTTACCACCCTTAGTTCCATTTTAATACAAGTCAATTGTGTTTCACATTTTGGCTCTAATCAACCATGTAAGTCACTTTTCACCATATTAGAGTCACTTTGCACCCTAAAAGAGTCTATTTCCACCATATATTTGTACAATTAACATGTTAACGTCATATACATCCAATTTGACATCCTTTTACCACCTCTTAGTTCCACTTTCACACAATTCAATTTTGTTCCACATTTTGGTTCTAATTAACCATGTAAGTCACTTTTCACTATATTAGAGTCACTTTGCACCCTTTAAGAGTCACTTTCCACCATATATTTGTACAATTAACATGTTAACATCATATCCATTCAATTTGACATCGTTTTACCACCTCTTAGTTCCATTTTAATACAAGTCAATTGTGTTTCACATTTTGGCTCTAATCAACCATGTAAGTCACTTTTCACCATATTAGAGTCACTTTGCACCTATAAGAGTCACTTTCCAACATATATTTGTACAATTAACATGTTAACTTCATATACATCCAATTTGACATTCTTTTATCACCTCTTAGTTCCACTTTCATACAAGTCAATTTTGTTTCACATTTTGGCTCTAATCAACCATGTAAGTCACTTTTCACCATATTAAAGTCACTTTGCACCCTAAAAGTGTCAGTTTCCACTATATATTTGTACAATTAACATGTTAACATCATATACATCCAATTTGACATCCTTTTACCACCTCTTAGTTCCACTTTCACACAAGTCAATTTTGTTCCACATTTTGGTTCTAATTAACCATGTAAGTCACTTTTCACTATATTAGAGTCACTTTGCACCCTATAAGAGTCACTTTCCACCATATATTTGTACAATTAACATGTTAACATCATATCCATTCAATTTGACATCGTTTTACCACCTCTTAGTTCCACTTTAATACAAGTCAATTGTGTTTCACATTTTGGCTCTAATCAACCATGTAAGTCATTTTTCACCATATTAGAGTCACTTTGCACCCTATAAGAGTCACTTTCCACCATATATTTGTACAATTAACATGTTAACATCATATACATCCAATTTGACATTCTTTTATCACCTCTTAGTTCCACTTTCGTACAAGTCAATTTTGTTTCACATTTTGGCTCTAATCAACATCCAATTTGACATTCTTTTACCACCTCTTAGTTCCACTTTCACACAAGTCAATTTTGTTCCATATTTTGGTTCTAATTAACCATGTAAGTTACTTTTCACCATATTAGAGTCACTTTGCACCCTATAAGAGTCACTTTCCACCATATATTTGTACAATTAACATGTTAACATTATATCCATTCAATTTGACATCGTTTTATCACCTCTTAGTTCCACTTTCTTACAAGTCAATTTTGTTTAACATTTTGGCTTTAATCAACCATGTAAGTCACTTTGCACCATATTAAAGTCACTTTGCAACCTAAAAGTGTCAGTTTCCACTATATATTTGTACAATTAACATGTTAACATCATATACATCCAATTTGACATTCTTTTATCACCTCTTAGTTCCACTTTCATACAAGTCAATTTTGTTTCACATTTTGGCTCTAATCAACCATGTAAGTCACTTTTCACTATATTAAAGTCACTTTGCACCCTAAAAGAGTCAGTTTCCACTATATATTTGTACAATTAACATGTTAACATCATATACATCCAATTTGACATCCTTTTACCACCTCTTAGTTCCACTTTCACACAAGTCAATTGTGTTTCACATTTTGGCTCTAATCAACCATGTAAGTCACTTTTCACCATATTAGAGTCACTTTGCACCCTATAAGAGTCACTTTCCACCATATATTTGTACAATTAACATGTTAACATCATATACATCCAATTTGACATTCTTTTATCACCTCTTAGTTCCACTTTCGTACAAGTCAATTTTGTTTCACATTTTGGCTCTAATCAACATCCAATTTGACATTCTTTTACCACCTCTTAGTTCCACTTTCACACAAGTCAATTTTGTTCCACATTTTGGTTCTAATTAACCATGCAAGTTACTTTTCACCATATTAAAGTCACTTTGCACCCTATAAGAGTCACTTTCTACCATATATTTGTACAATTAACATGTTAACATTATATCCATTCAATTTGACATCGTTTCATCACCTCTTAGTTCCACTTTCTTACAAGTCAATTTTGTTTAACATTTTGGCTTTAATCAACCATGTAAGTCACTTTTCACCATATTAGAGTCACTTTGCACCCTAAAAGAGTCAGTTTCCACTATATATTTGTACAATTAACATGTTATCATCATATACATCCAATTTGACATCCTTTTACCACCTCTTAGTTCCACTTTCACACAAGTCAATTTTGTTCCACATTTTGGTTCTAATTAACCATGTAAGTCACTTTTCACTATATTAGAGTCATTTTGCACCCTATAAGACTCACTTTCCACCATATATTTGTACAATTAACATGTTAACATAATATCCATTCAATTTGACATCGTTTTACCACCTCTTAGTTCCATTTTAATATAAGTCAATTGTGTTTCACATTTTGGCTCTAATCAACCATGTAAGTCACTTTTCACCATATCAGAGTCACTTTGCACCCTAAAAGAGTCAATTTCCACCATATATTTGTACAATTAACATGTTAACATCATATACATCCAATTTGACATCCTTTTACCACCTTTTAGTTCCACTTTCACATAATTCAATTTTGTTCCACATTTTGGTTCTAATTAATCATGTAAGTCACTTTTCACTATATTAGAGTCACTTTGCACCCTATAAGAGTCACTTTCCACCATATATTTGTACAATTAACATGTTAACATCATATCCATTAAATTTGACATTGTTTTACCACCTCTTAGTTCCACTTTAATACAAGTCAATTGTGTTTCACATTTTGGCTCTAATCAACCATGTAAGTCATTTTTCACCATATTAGAGTCACTTTGCACCCTATAAGAGTCACTTTCCACCATATATTTGTACAATTAACTTGTTAACATCATATACATCCAATTTGACATTCTTTTATCACCTCTTAGTTCCACTTTCGTACAAGTCAATTTTGTTTCACATTTTGGCTCTAATCAACATCCAATTTGACATTCTTTTACCACCTCTTAGTTCCACTTTCACACAAGTCAATTTGTTCCACATTTTGGTTCTAATTAACCATGTAAGTCACTTTTCACCATATTAGAGTCACTTTGCACCCTATAAGAGTCACTTTCCACCATATATTTGTACAATTAACATGTTAACATCATATCCATTCAATTTGACATCGTTTTATCACCTCTTAGTTCCACTTTAATACAAGTCAATTGTGTTTCACATTTTGGCTCTAATCAACCATGTAAGTCACTTTTCACCATATTAGAGTCACTTTGCACCCTAAAAGAGTCAGTTTCCACTATATATTTGTACAATTAACATGTTAACATCATATACATCCAATTTGACATTCTTTTATCACCTCTTAGTTCCACTTTCATACAAGTCAATTTTGTTTCACATTTTGGCTCTAATCAACCATGTAAGTCACTTTTCACTATATTAAAGTCACTTTGCACCCTAAAAGAGTCAGTTTCCACTATATATTTGTACAATTAACATGTTAACATCATATACATCCAATTTGACATCCTTTTACCACCTCTTAGTTCCACTTTCACACAAGTCAATTGTGTTTCACATTTTGGCTCTAATCAACCATGTAAGTCACTTTTCACCATATTAGAGTCACTTTGCACCCTATAAGAGTCACTTTCCACCATATATTTGTACAATTAACATGTTAACATCATATACATCCAATTTGACATTCTTTTATCACCTCTTAGTTCCACTTTCGTACAAGTCAATTTTGTTTCACATTTTGGCTCTAATCAACATCCAATTTGACATTCTTTTACCACCTCTTAGTTCCACTTTCACACAAGTCAATTTTGTTCCACATTTTGGTTCTAATTAACCATGCAAGTTACTTTTCACCATATTAAAGTCACTTTGCACCCTATAAGAGTCACTTTCTACCATATATTTGTACAATTAACATGTTAACATTATATCCATTCAATTTGACATCGTTTTATCACCTCTTAGTTCCACTTTCTTACAAGTCAATTTTGTTTAACATTTTGGCTTTAATCAACCATGTAAGTCACTTTTCACCATATTAGAGTCACTTTGCACCCTAAAAGAGTCAGTTTCCACTATATATTTGTACAATTAACATGTTAACATCATATACATCCAATTTGACATCCTTTTACCACCTCTTAGTTCCACTTTCACACAAGTCAATTTTGTTCCACATTTTGGTTCTAATTAACCATGTAAGTCACTTTTCACTATATTAGAGTCACTTTGCACCCTATAAGACTCACTTTCCACCATATATTTGTACAATTAACATGTTAACATAATATCCATTCAATTTGACATCGTTTTACCACCTCTTAGTTCCATTTTAATACAAGTCAATTGTGTTTCACATTTTGGCTCTAATCAACCATGTAAGTCACTTTTCACCATATTAGAGTCACTTTGCACCCTAAAAGAGTCAATTTCCACCATATATTTGTACAATTAACATGTTAACATCATATACATCCAATTTGACATCCTTTTACCACCTCTTAGTTCCACTTTCACATAAGTCAATTTTGTTCCACATTTTGGTTCTAATTAATCATGTAAGTCACTTTTCACTATATTAGAGTCACTTTGCACCCTATAAGAGTCACTTTCCACCATATATTTGTACAATTAACATGTTAACATCATATCCATTAAATTTGACATTGTTTTACCACCTCTTAGTTCCACTTTAATACAAGTCAATTGTGTTTCACATTTTGGCTCTAATCAACCATGTAAGTCATTTTTCACCATATTAGAGTCACTTTGCACCCTATAAGAGTCACTTTCCACCATATATTTGTACAATTAACATGTTAACATCATATACATCCAATTTGACATTCTTTTATCACCTCTTAGTTCCACTTTCGTACAAGTCAATTTTGTTTCACATTTTGGCTCTAATCAACATCCAATTTGACATTCTTTTACCACCTCTTAGTTCCACTTTCACACAAGTCAATTTTGTTCCACATTTTGGTTCTAATTAACCAATTAAGTTACTTTTCACCATATTAAAGTCACTTTGCACCCTATAAGAGTCACTTTCCACCATATATTTGTACAATTAACATGTTAACATTATATCCATTCAATTTGACATCGTTTTATCACCTCTTAGTTCCACTTTCATACAAGTCAATTTTGTTTAACATTTTGGCTCTAATCAACCATGTAAGTCACTTTTCACCATATTAGAGTCACTTTGCACCCTAAAAGTGTCAGTTTCCACTATATATTTGTACAATTAACATGTTAACATCATATACATCCAATTTGACATTCTTTTATCACCTCTTAGTTCCACTTTCATACAAGTCAATTTTGTTTCACATTTTGGCTCTAATCAACCATGTAAGTCACTTTTCACTATATTAAAGTCACTTTGCACCCTAAAAGAGTCAGTTTCCACTATATATTTGTACAATTAACATGTTAACATCATATACATCCAATTTGACATCCTTTTACCACCTCTTAGTTCCACTTTCACACAAGTCAATTGTGTTTCACATTTTGGCTCTAATCAACCATGTAAGTCACTTTTCACCATATTAGAGTCACTTTGCACCCTATAAGAGTCACTTTCCACCATATATTTGTACAATTAACATGTTAACATCATATACATCCAATTTGACATTTTTTTATCACCTCTTAGTTCCACTTTCGTACAAGTCAATTTTGTTTCACATTTTGGCTCTAATCAACATCCAATTTGACATTCTTTTACCACCTCTTAGTTCCACTTTCACACAAGTCAATTTTGTTCCACATTTTGGTTCTAATTAACCATGCAAGTTACTTTTCACCATATTAAAGTCACTTTGCACCCTATAAGAGTCACTTTCCACCATATATTTGTACAATTAACATGTTAACATTATATCCATTCAATTTGACATCGTTTTATCACCTCTTAGTTCCACTTTCTTACAAGTCAATTTTGTTTAACATTTTGGCTTTAATCAACCATGTAAGTCACTTTTCACCATATTAGAGTCACTTTGCACCCTAAAAGAGTCAGTTTCCACTATATATTTGTACAATTAACATGTTAACATCATATACATCCAATTTGACATCCTTTTACCACCTCTTAGTTCCACTTTCACACAAGTCAATTTTGTTCCACATTTTGGTTCTAATTAACCATGTAAGTCACTTTTCACTATATTAGAGTCACTTTGCACCCTATAAGACTCACTTTCCACCATATATTTGTACAATTAACATGTTAACATCATATCCATTCAATTTGACATCGTTTTACCACCTCTTAGTTCCACTTTAATACAAGTCAATTGTGTTTCACATTTTGGCTCTAATCAACCATGTAAGTCACTTTTCACCATATTAGAGTCACTTTGCACCCTAAAAGAGTCACTTTCCACTATATATTTGTACAATTAACATGTTAACATCATATACATCCAATTTGACATCCTTTTACCACCTCTTAGTTCCACTTTCACACAAGTCAATTTTGTTCCACATTTTGGTTCTAATTAACCATGTAAGTCACTTTTCACTATATTAGAGTCACTTTGCACCCTATAAGACTCACTTTCCACCATATATTTGTACAATTAACATGTTAACATCATATCCATTCAATTTGACATCGTTTTACCACCTCTTAGTTCCACTTTAATACAAGTCAATTGTGTTTCACATTTTGGCTCTAATCAACCATGTAAGTCCTTTTCACCATATTAGAGTCACTTTGCACCCTATAACAGTCACTTTCCACCATATATTTGTACAATTAACATGTTAACATCATATACATCCAATTTGACATTCTTTTACCACCTCTTAGTTCCACTTTCATACAAGTCAATTTTGTTTCACATTTTGGCTCTAATCAACCATGTAAGTCACTTTTCACTATATTAAAGTCACTTTGCACCCTAAAAGAGTCACGTTTCCACTATATATTTGTACAATTAACATGTTAACATCATATACATCCAATTTGACATCCTTTTACCACCTCTTAGTTCCACTTTCACACAAGTCAATTTTGTTCCACATTTTGGTTCTAATTAACCATGTAAGTTACTTTTCACCATATTAGAGTCACTTTGCACCCTATAAGAGTCACTTTCCACCATATATTTGTACAATTAACATGTTAACATTATATCCATTCAATTTGACATCGTTTTATCACCTCTTAGTTCCACTTTCATACAAGTCAATTTTGTTTCACATTTTGGCTCTAATCAACCATGTAAGTCACTTTTCACCATATTAAAGTCACTTTGCACCCTAAAAGAGTCAGTTTCCACTATATATTTGTACAATTAACATGTTAACATCATATACATCCAATTTGACATCCTTTTACCACCTCTTAGTTCCACTTTCACACAAGTCAATTTTGTTCCACATTTTGGTTCTAATTAACCATGTAAGTCACTTTTCACTATATTAGAGTCACTTTGCACCCTATAAGAGTCACTTTCCACCATATATTTGTACAATTAACATGTTAACATCATATCCATTCAATTTGACATCGTTTTACCACCTCTTAGTTCCACTTTAATACAAGTCAATTGTGTTTCACATTTTGGCTCTAATCAACCATGTAAGTCACTTTTCACCATATTAGAGTCACTTTGCACCCGAAAAGAGTCACTTTCCACCATATATTTGTACAATTAACATGTTAACATCATATACATCCAATTTGACATTCTTTTATCACCTCTTAGTTCCACTTTCGTACAAGTCAATTTTGTTTCACATTTTGGCTCTAATCAACATCCAATTTGACATTCTTTTACCACCTCTTAGTTCCACTTTCACACAAGTCAATTTTGTTCCACATTTTGGTTCTAATTAACCATGTAAGTTACTTTTCACCATATTAAAGTCACTTTGCACCCTATAAGATTCACTTTCCACCATATATTTGTACAATTAACATGTTAACATTATATCCATTCAATTTGACATCGTTTTATCACCTCTTAGTTCCACTTTCATACAAGTCAATTTTGTTTCACATTTTGGCTCTAATCAACCATGTAAGTCACTTTTCACTATATTAAAGTCACTTTGCACCCTAAAAGAGTCAGTTTCCACTATATATTTGTACAATTAACATGTTAACATCATATACATCCAATTTGACATCCTTTTACCACCTCTTAGTTCCACTTTCACACAAGTCAATTTTGTTCCACATTTTGGTTCTAATTAACCATGTAAGTCACTTTTCACTATATTAGAGTCACTTTGCACCCTATAAGAGTCACTTTCCACCATATATTTGTACAATTAACATGTTAACATCATATCCATTCAATTTGACATCGTTTTACCACCTCTTAGTTCCACTTTAATACAAGTCAATTGTGTTTCACATTTTGGCTCTAATCAACCATGTAAGTCACTTTTCACCATATTAGAGTCACTTTGCACCCTAAAAGAGTCACTTTCCACCATATATTTGTACAATTAACATGTTAACATCATATACATCCAATTTGACATTCTTTTATCACCTCTTAGTTCCACTTTCATACAAGTCAATTTTGTTTCACATTTTGGCTCTAATCAACCATGTAAGTCACTTTTCACTATATTAGAGTCACTTTGCACCCTATAAGAGTCACTTTCCACTATATATTTGTACAATTAACATGTTAACATCATATACATCCAATTTGACATCCTTTTACCACCTCTTAGTTCCACTTTCACACAAGTCAATTGTGTTTCACATTTTGGCTCTAATCAACCATGTAAGTCACTTTTCACCATATTAGAGTCACTTTGCACCCTATAAGAGTCACTTTCCACCATATATTTGTACAATTAACATGTTAACATCATATACATCCAATTTGACATTCTTTTATCACCTCTTAGTTCCACTTTCATACAAGTCAATTTTGTTTCACATTTTGGCTCTAATCAACCATGTAAGTCACTTTTCACTATATTAAAGTCACTTTGCACCCTAAAAGAGTCAGTTTCCACTATATATTTGTACAATTAACATGTTAACATCATATACATCCAATTTGACATCCTTTTACCACCTCTTAGTTCCACTTTCACACAAGTCAATTTTGTTCCACATTTTGGTTCTAATTAACCATGTAAGTCACTTTTCACTATATTAGAGTCACTTTGCACCCTATAAGAGTCACTTTCCACCATATATTTGTACAATTAACATGTTAACATCATATCCATTCAATTTGACATCGTTTTACCACCTCTTAGTTCCACTTTAATACAAGTCAATTGTGTTTCACATTTTGGCTCTAATCAACCATGTAAGTCACTTTTCACCATATTAGAGTCACTTTGCACCCTATAAGAGTCACTTTCCACCATATATTTGTACAATTAACATGTTAACATCATATACATCCAATTTGACATTCTTTTATCACCTCTTAGTTCCACTTTCATACAAGTCAATTTTGTTTCACATTTTGGCTCTAATCAACCATGTAAGTCACTTTTCACTATATTAGAGTCACTTTGCACCCTAAAAGAGTCACTTTCCACCTATATATTTGTACAATTAACATGTTAACATCATATACATCCAATTTGACATCCTTTTACCACCTCTTAGTTCCACTTTCACACAAGTCAATTGTGTTTCACATTTTGGCTCTAATCAACCATGTAAGTCACTTTTCACCATATTAGAGTCACTTTGCACCCTATAAGAGTCACTTTCCACCATATATTTGTACAATTAACATGTTAACATCATATACATCCAATTTGACATTCTTTTATCACCTCTTAGTTCCACTTTCGTACAAATCAATTTTGTTTCACATTTTGGCTCTAATCAACATCCAATTTGACATTCTTTTACCACCTCTTAGTTCCACTTTCACACAAGTCATTTTGTTCCACATTTTGGTTCTAATTAACCATGTAAGTTACTTTTCACCATATTAAAGTCACTTTGCACCCTATAAGAGTCACTTTCCACCATATATTTGTACAATTAACATGTTAACATTATATCCATTCAATTTGACATCGTTTTATCACCTCTTAGTTCCACTTTCTTACAAGTCAATTTTGTTTAACATTTTGGCTTAATCAACCATGTAAGTCACTTTTCACCATATTAGAGTCACTTTGCACCCTAAAAGAGTCACTTTCCACTATATATTTGTACAATTAACATGTTAACATCATATACATCCAATTTGACATCCTTTTACCACCTCTTAGTTCCACTTTCACACAAGTCAATTTTGTTCCACATTTTGGTTCTAATTAACCATGTAAGTCACTTTTCACTATATTAGAGTCACTTTGCACCCTATAAGACTCACTTTCCACCATATATTTGTACAATTAACATGTTAACATCATATCCATTCAATTTGACATCGTTTTACCACCTCTTAGTTCCACTTTAATACAAGTCAATTGTGTTTCACATTTTGGCTCTAATCAACCATGTAAGTCACTTTTCACCATATTAGAGTCACTTTGCACCCTAAAAGAGTCACTTTCCACCTATATATTTGTACAATTAACATGTTAACATCATATACATCCAATTTGACATCCTTTTACCACCTCTTAGTTCCACTTTCACACAAGTCAATTTTGTTCACATTTTGGTTCTAATTAACCATGTAAGTCACTTTTCACTATATTAGAGTCACTTTGCACCCTATAAGAGTCACTTTCCACCATATATTTGTACAATTAACATGTTAACATCATATCCATTCAATTTGACATCGTTTTACCACCTCTTAGTTCCACTTTAATACAAGTCAATTGTGTTTCACATTTTGGCTCTAATCAACCATGTAAGTCACTTTTCACCATATTAGAGTCACTTTGCACCCTATAAGAGTCACTTTCCACCATATATTTGTACAATTAACATGTTAACATTATATCCATTCAATTTGACATCATTTTATCACCTCTTAGTTCCACTTTCATACAAGTCAATTTTGTTTCACATTTTGGCTCTAATCAACCATGTAAGTCACTTTTCACTATATTAGAGTCACTTTGCACCCTAAAAGAGTCAGTTTCCACTATATATTTGTACAATTAACATGTTAACATCATATACATCCAATTTGACATCCTTTTACCACCTCTTAGTTCCACTTTCACACAAGTCAATTTTGTTCCACATTTTGGTTCTAATTAACCATGTAAGTCACTTTTCACTATATTAGAGTCACTTTGCACCCTATAAGAGCTCACTTTCCACCATATATTTGTACAATTAACATGTTAACATTATATCCATTCAATTTGACATCGTTTTATCACCTCTTAGTTCCACTTTAATACAAGTCAATTGTGTTTCACATTTTGGCTCTAATCAACCATGTAAGTCACTTTTCACCATATTAGAGTCACTTTGCACCCTAAAAGAGTCAGTTTCCACCATATATTTGTACAATTAACATGTTAACATCATATACATCCAATTTGACATCCTTTTACCACCTCTTAGTTCCACTTTCACACAAGTCAATTTTGTTCCACATTTTGGTTCTAATTAACCATGTAAGTCACTTTTCACTATATTAGAGTCACTTTGCACCCTATAAGAGTCACTTTCCACCATATATTTGTACAATTAACATGTTAACATCATATCCATTCAATTTGACATCGTTTTATCACCTCTTAGTTCCACTTTCATACAAGTCAATTTTGTTTCACATTTTGGCTCTAATCAACCATGTAAGTCACTTTTCACCATATTAGAGTCACTTTGCACCCTAAAAGAGTCAGTTTCCACTATATATTTGTACAATTAACATGTTAACATCATATACATCCAATTTGACATCCTTTTACCACCTCTTAGTTCCACTTTCACACAAGTCAATTTTGTTCCACATTTTGGTTCTAATTAACCATGTAAGTTACTTTTCACCATATTAGAGTCACTTTGCACCCTATAAGAGTCACTTTCCACCATATATTTGTACAATTAACATGTTAACATCATATCCATTCAATTTGACATCGTTTTACCACCTCTTAGTTCCACTTTCATACAAGTCAATTTTGTTTCACATTTTGGCTCTAATCAACCATGTAAGTCACTTTTCACCATATTAGAGTCACTTTGCACCCTATAAGAGTCACTTTCCACCATATATTTGTACAATTAACATGTTAACATTATATCCATTCAATTTGACATTCTTTTATCACCTCTTAGTTCCACTTTCATACAAGTCAATTTTGTTTCACATTTTGGCTCTAATCAACCATGTAAGTCACTTTTCACTATATTAAAGTCACTTTGCACCCTAAAAGAGTCAGTTTCCACTATATATTTGTACAATTAACATGTTAACATCATATACATCCAATTTGACATCCTTTTACCACCTCTTAGTTCCACTTTCACACAAGTCAATTTTGTTCCACATTTTGGTTCTAATTAACCATGTAAGTCACTTTTCACTATATTAGAGTCACTTTGCACCCTATAAGACTCACTTTCCACCATATATTTGTACAATTAACATGTTAACATCATATCCATTCAATTTGACATCGTTTTACCACCTCTTAGTTCCATTTTAATACAAGTCAATTGGGTTTCACATTTTGGCTCTAATCAACCATGTAAGTCACTTTTCACCATATTAGAGTCACTTTGCACCCGAAAAGAGTCACTTTCCACCATATATTTGTACAATTAACATGTTAACATCATATACATCCAATTTGACATTCTTTTATCACCTCTTAGTTCCACTTTCGTACAAGTCAATTTTGTTTCACATTTTGGCTCTAATCAACATCCAATTTGACATTCTTTTACCACCTCTTAGTTCCACTTTCACACAAGTCAATTTTGTTCCACATTTTGGTTCTAATTAACCATGTAAGTTACTTTTCACCATATTAAAGTCACTTTGCACCCTATAAGAGTCACTTTCCACCATATATTTGTACAATTAACATGTTAACATTATATCCATTCAATTTGACATCGTTTTATCACCTCTTAGTTCCACTTTCATACAAGTCAATTTTGTTTCACATTTTGGCTCTAATCAACCATGTAAGTCACTTTTCACCTATATTAAAGTCACTTTGCACCCTAAAAGAGTCAGTTTCCACTATATATTTGTACAATTAACATGTTAACATCATATACATCCAATTTGACATCCTTTTACCACCTCTTAGTTCCACTTTCACACAAGTCAATTTTGTTCCACATTTTGGTTCTAATTAACCATGTAAGTCACTTTTCACTATATTAGAGTCACTTTGCACCCTATAAGAGTCACTTTCCACCATATATTTGTACAATTAACATGTTAACATCATATCCATTCAATTTGACATCGTTTTACCACCTCTTAGTTCCACTTTAATACAAGTCAATTGTGTTTCACATTTTGGCTCTAATCAACCATGTAAGTCACTTTTCACCATATTAGAGTCACTTTGCACCCTAAAAGAGTCACTTTCCACCATATATTTGTACAATTAACATGTTAACATCATATACATCCAATTTGACATCTTTTATCACCTCTTAGTTCCACTTTCATACAAGTCAATTTTGTTTCACATTTTGGCTCTAATCAACCATGTAAGTCACTTTTCACTATATTAAGTCACTTTGCACCCTAAAAGAGTCAGTTTCCACTATATATTTGTACAATTAACATGTTAACATCATATACATCCAATTTGACATCCTTTTACCACCTCTTAGTTCCACTTTCACACAAGTCAATTTTGTTCCACATTTTGGTTCTAATTAACCATGTAAGTCACTTTTCACTATATTAGAGTCACTTTGCACCCTATAAGAGTCACTTTCCACCATATATTTGTACAATTAACATGTTAACATCATATCCATTCAATTTGACATCGTTTTACCACCTCTTAGTTCCATTTAATACAAGTCAATTGTGTTTCACATTTTGGCTCTAATCAACCATGTAAGTCACTTTTCACCATATTAGAGTCACTTTGCACCCTAAAAGAGTCACTTTCCACCATATATTTGTACAATTAACATGTTAACATCATATACATCCAATTTGACATCCTTTTACCACCTCTTAGTTCCACTTTCACACAAGTCAATTTTGTTCCACATTTTGGTTCTAATTAACCATGTAAGTCACTTTTCACTATATTAGAGTCACTTTGCACCCTATAAGAGTCACTTTCCACCATATATTTGTACAATTAACATGTTAACATCATATCCATTCAATTTGACATCGTTTTACCACCTCTTAGTTCCACTTTAATACAAGTCAATTGTGTTTCACATTTTGGCTCTAATCAACCATGTAAGTCACTTTTCACCATATTAGAGTCACTTTGCACCCTATAAGAGTCACTTTCCACCATATATTTGTACAATTAACATGTTAACATCATATACATCCAATTTGACATCATTTTATCACCTCTTAGTTCCACTTTCATACAAGTCAATTTTGTTTCACATTTTGGCTCTAATCAACCATGTAAGTCACTTTTCACTATATTAAAGTCACTTTGCACCCTAAAAGAGTCAGTTTCCATAAATATTTGTACATTTAACATGTTAACATCATATACATCCAGTTTGACATCCTTTTACCACCTCTTAGTTCCACTTTCACACAAGTCAATTTTGTTCAACATTTTGGTTTTAATTAACCATGTAAGTCACTTTTCACTAAATTAGAGTCACTTTGCACCCTATAAGACTCACTTTCCACCATATATTTGTACAATTAACATGTTAACATCATATCCATTCAATTTGACATCGTTTTACCACCTCTTAGTTCCATTTTAATACAAGTCAATTGGGTTTCACATTTTGGCTCTAATCAACCATGTAAGTCACTTTTCACCATATTAGAGTCACTTTGCACCCGAAAAGAGTCACTTTCCACCATATATTTGTACAATTAACATGTTAACATCATATACATCCAATTTGACATTCTTTTATCACCTCTTAGTTCCACTTTCGTACAAGTCAATTTTGTTTCACATTTTGGCTCTAATCAACATCCAATTTGACATTCTTTTACCACCTCTTAGTTCCACTTTCACACAAGTCAATTTTGTTCCACATTTTGGTTCTAATTAACCATGTAAGTTACTTTTCACCATATTAGAGTCACTTTGCACCCTATAAGAGTCACTTTCCACCATATATTTGTACAATTAACATGTTAACATTATATCCATTCAATTTGACATCGTTTTATCACCTCTTAGTTCCACTTTCATACAAGTCAATTTTGTTTCACATTTTGGCTCTAATCAACCATGTAAGTCACTTTTCACTATATTAAAGTCACTTTGCACCCTAAAAGAGTCAGTTTCCACTAATATTTGTACAATTAACATGTTAACATCATATACATCCAATTTGACATCCTTTTACCACCTCTTAGTTCCACTTTCACACAAGTCAATTTTGTTCCACATTTTGGTTTTAATTAACCATGTAAGTCACTTTTCACTATATTAGAGTCACTTTGCACCCTATAAGAGTCACTTTCCACCATATATTTGTACAATTAACATGTTAACATCATATCCATTCAATTTGACATCGTTTTACCACCTCTTAGTTCCATTTTAATACAAGTCAATTGTGTTTCACATTTTGGCTCTAATCAACCATGTAAGTCACTTTTCACCATATTAGAGTCACTTTGCACCCTAAAAGAGTCAATTTCCACCATATATTTGTACAATTAACATGTTAACATCATATACATCCAATTTGACATCCTTTTACCACCTCTTAGTTCCACTTTCACACAATTCAATTTTGTTCCACATTTTGGTTCTAATTAACCATGTAAGTCACTTTTCACTATATTAGAGTCACTTTGCACCCTATAAGAGTCACTTTCCACCATATATTTGTACAATTAATATGTTAACATCATATCCATTCAATTTGACATCGTTTTACCACCTCTTAGTTCCATTTTAATACAAGTCAATTGTGTTTCACATTTTGGCTCTAATCAACCATGTAAGTCACTTTTCACCATATTAGAGTCACTTTGCACCCTAAAAGAGTCACTTTCCACCATATATTTGTACAATTAACATGTTAACATCATATACATCCAATTTGACATTCTTTTATCACCTCTTAGTTCCACTTTCGTACAAGTCAATTTTGTTTCACATTTTGGCTCTAATCAACATCCAATTTGACATTCTTTTACCACCTCTTAGTTCCACTTTCACACAAGTCAATTTTGTTCCACATTTTGGTTCTAATTAACCATGTAAGTTACTTTTCACCATATTAAAGTCACTTTGCACCCTATAAGAGTCACTTTCCACCATATATTTGTACAATTAACATGTTAACATTATATCCATTCAATTTGACATCGTTTTATCACCTCTTAGTTCCACTTTCATACAAGTCAATTTTGTTTCACATTTTGGCTCTAATCAACCATGTAAGTCACTTTTCACTATATTAAAGTCACTTTGCACCCTAAAAGAGTCAGTTTCCACTAAATATTTGTATATTTAACATGTTAACATCATATACATCCAGTTTGACATCCTTTTACCACCTCTTAGTTCCACTTTCATACAAGTCAATTTTGTTCCACATTTTGGTTTTAATTAACCATGTAAGTCACTTTTCACTAAATTAGAGTCACTTTGCACCCTATAAGACTCACTTTCCACCATATATTTGTACAATTAACATGTTAACATTATATCCATTCAATTTGACATCGTTTTACCACCTCTTAGTTCCATTTTAATACAAGTCAATTGTGTTTCACATTTTGGCTCTAATCAACCATGTAAGTCACTTTTCACCATATTAGAGTCACTTTGCACCCTAAAAGAATCAATTTCCACCATATATTTGTACAATTAACATGTTAACATCATATACATCCAATTTGACATCCTTTTACCACCTCTTAGTTCCACTTTCACACAAGTCAATTTTGTTCCACATTTTGGTTCTAATTAACCATGTAAGTCACTTTTCACTATATTAGAGTCACTTTGCACCCTATAAGAGTCACTTTCCACCATATATTTGTACAATTAACATGTTAACATCATATCCATTCAATTTGACATCGTTTTACCACCTCTTAGTTCCATTTTAATACAAGTCAATTGTGTTTCACATTTTGGCTCTAATCAACCATGTAAGTCACTTTTCACTATATTAAAGTCACTTTGCACCCTAAAAGAGTCAGTTTCCACTAAATATTTGTACATTTAACATGTTAACATCATATACATCCAATTTGACATCCTTTTACCACCTCTTAGTTCCACTTTCACACAAGTCAATTTTGTTCCACATTTTGGTTCTAATTAACCATGTAAGTCACTTTTCACAATATTAGAGTCACTTTGCACCCTATAAGACTCACTTTCCACCATATATTTGTACAATTAACATGTTAACATCATATCCACTTTTACCACCTCTTAGTTCCACTTTCATACAAGTCAATTTTGTTTCACATTTTGGCTCTAATCAACCATGTAAGTCACTTTTCACCATATTAGAGTCACTTTGCACCCTAAAAAAGTCACTTACCACTATATATTTGTACAATTAACATGTTAACATCATATACATCCAATTTGACATTCTTTTATCACCTCTTAGTTCCACTTTCATACAAGTCAATTGTGTTTCACATTTTGGCTCTAATCAACCATGTAAGTCATTTTTCACCATATTAGAGTCACTTTGCACCCTATAAGAGTCACTTTCCACCATATATTTGTATAATTAACATGTTAACATCATATACATCCAATTTGACATTCTTTTATCACCTCTTAGTTCCACTTTCATACAAGTCAATTTTGTTTCACATTTTGGCTCTAATCAACCATGTAAGTCACTTTTCACTATATTAGAGTCACTTTGCACCCTAAAAGAGTCAGTTTCCACTATATATTTGTACAATTAATATGTTAACATCATATACATCCAATTTGACATCCTTTTACCACCTCTTAGTTCCACTTTCACACAAGTCAATTGTGTTTCACATTTTGGCTCTAATCAACCATGTAAGTCACTTTTCACCATATTAGAGTCACTTTGCACCCTATAAGAGTCACTTTCCACCATATATTTGTACAATTAACATGTTAACATCATATACATCCAATTTGACATTCTTTTATCACCTCTTAGTTCCACTTTCGTACAAGTCAATTTTGTTTCACATTTTGGCTCTAATCAACATCCAATTTGACATTCTTTTACCACCTCTTAGTTCCACTTTCACACAAGTCAATTTTGTTCCACATTTTGGTTCTAATTAACCATGTAAGTTACTTTTCACCATATTAAAGTCACTTTGCACCCTATAAGAGTCACTTTCCACCATATATTTGTACAATTAACATGTTAACATTATATCCATTCAATTTGACATCGTTTTATCACCTCTTAGTTCCACTTTCTTACAAGTCAATTTTGTTTAACATTTTGGCTTTAATCAACCATGTAAGTCACTTTTCACCATATTAGAGTCACTTTGCACCCTAAAAGAGTCAGTTTCCACTATATATTTGTACAATTAACATGTTAACATCATATACATCCAATTTGACATCCTTTTACCACCTCTTAGTTCCACTTTCACACAAGTCAATTTTGTTCCACATTTTGGTTCTAATTAACCATGTAAGTCACTTTTCACTATATTAGAGTCATTTTGCACCCTATAAGACTCACTTTCCACCATATATTTGTACAATTAACATGTTAACATAATATCCATTCAATTTGACATCGTTTTACCACCTCTTAGTTCCATTTTAATACAAGTCAATTGTGTTTCACATTTTGGCTCTAATCAACCATGTAAGTCACTTTTCACCATATCAGAGTCACTTTGCACCCTAAAAGAGTCAATTTCCACCTATATATTTGTACAATTAACATGTTAACATCATATACATCCAATTTGACATCCTTTTACCACCTTTTAGTTCCACTTTCACACAATTCAATTTTGTTCTACATTTTGGTTCTAATTAACCATGTAAGTCACTTTTCACTATATTAGAGTCACTTTGCACCCTATAAGAGTCACTTTCCACCATATATTTGTACAATTAACATGTTAACATCATATCCATTAAATTTGACATTGTTTTACCACCTCTTAGTTCCATTTTAATACAAGTCAATTGTGTTTCACATTTTGGCTCTAATCAACCATGTAAGTCACTTTTCACCATATTAGAGTCACTTTGCACCCTATAAGAGTCACTTTCCACCATATATTTGTACAATTAACATGTTAACATCATATACATCCAATTTGACATTCTTTTATCACCTCTTAGTTTCCACTTTCGTACAAGTCAATTTTGTTTCACATTTTGGCTCTAATCAACATCCAATTTGACATTCTTTTACCACCTCTTAGTTCCACTTTCACACAAGTCAATTTGTTCCACATTTTGGTTCTAATTACCATGTAAGTTACTTTTCACCATATTAAAGTCACTTTGCACCCTATAAGAGTCACTTTCCACCATATATTTGTACAATTAACATGTTAACATTATATCCATTCAATTTGACATCGTTTTATCACCTCTTAGTTCCACTTTCATACAAGTCAATTTTGTTTCACATTTTGGCTCTAATCAACCATGTAAGTCACTTTTCACCATATTAGAGTCACTTTGCACCCTAAAAGAGTCACTTTCCACTATATATTTGTACAATTAACATGTTAACATCATATACATCCAATTTGACATCCTTTTACCACCTCTTAGTTCCACTTTCACACAAGTCAATTTTGTTCCACATTTTGGTTCTAATTAACCATGTAAGTCACTTTTCACTATATTAGAGTCACTTTGCACCCTATAAGACGTCACTTTCCACCATATATTTGTACAATTAACATGTTAACATCATATCCATTCAATTTGACATCGTTTTACCACCTCTTAGTTCCATTTAATACAAGTCAATTGTGTTTCACATTTTGGCTTAATCAACCATGTAAGTCACTTTTCACCATATTAGAGTCACTTTGCACCCTAAAAGAGTCACTTTCCACCATATATTTGTACAATTAACATGTTAACATCATATACATCCAATTGACATCCTTTTACCACCTCTTAGTTCCACTTTCACACAAGTCAATTTTGTTCACATTTGGTTCTAATTAACCATGTAAGTCACTTTTCACTATATTAGAGTCACTTTGCACCCTATAAGACTCACTTTCCACCATATATTTGTACAATTAACATGTTAACATCATATCCATTCAATTTGACATCGTTTTTACCACCTCTTAGTTCCACTTTAATACAAGTCAATTGTGTTTCACATTTTGGCTCTAATCAACCATGTAAGTCACTTTTTCACCATATTAAAGTCACTTTGCACCCTAAAAGATTCAGTTTCCACTATATATTTGTACAATTAACATGTTAACATCATATACATCCAACTTGACATCCTTTACCACCTCTAGTTCCACTTTCACACAAGTCAATTTTGTTCCACATTTTGGTTCTAATTAACCATGTAAGTCACTTTTCACTAATTAGAGTCACTTTGCACCCTATAAGAGTCACTTTCCACCATATATTTTGTACAATTAACATGTTAACATCATATCCATTCAATTTGACATCGTTTTACCACCTCTTAGTTCCATTTTAATACAAGTCAATTGTGTTTCACATTTTGGGCTCTAATCAACCATGTAAGTCACTTTTCACCATATTAGAGTCACTTTGCACCCTAAAGAGTCAATTTCCACCATATATGTGTACAATTAACATGTTAACATCATATACATCCAATTTGAACATCCTTTTACCACCTCTTAGTTCCACTTTCACACAAGTCAATTTTGTTCCACATTTTGGTTCTAATTAACCATGTAAGTCACTTTCACTATATTAGAGTCACTTTGCACCCTATAAGAGTCACTTTCCACCATATATTTGTACAATTAACTATGTTAACATCATATCCATTCAATTGACATCGTTTTTAACCACCTCTTAGTTCCATTTTAATACAAGTCAATTGTGTTCACATTTTGGCTCTAACACCATGGTTAATACACTTTTCACCATATTAGAGTCACTTTGCACCCTAATAAGACTCACTTTCCACCATATATTTGTACATTAAACATGTTAAATTATATCATTCAATTTGACACGTTTTCCCCCTCTTTGTTCCACTTAATAAGGCAATTGTGTTTCACATTTTGGCTCTATCAAATGTAGTCACCTTTTCAACATATGTAAGTTACTTTTCACCATATTAAATCACTTTTGCACCCTATAAGAGTCACTTTCCACCATATATTTGTACAATTACATGTTAACATTATATCCATTCAATTTGACATCGTTTTATCACCTCTTAGTTCCACTTTCATACAAGTCAATTTGTTTCACATTTTGGCTCTAATCAACCATGTACGTCACTTTCACTATATTAAA
>NW_027420591.1:0-398 GCF_009905375.1 Apium graveolens | reverse complement strand
ATACTTTTCAAAATCTTGGAAGTCCTCTTCCATGCATATACAGAGTTCCAGTTTATAACAGTATAAAAATATCGTTGCAAGTGATCTCATATATCTAACCTTGTCTCAACGTTTTTCCTGAAAATCTCTTCATGTATAAATCATTTACTAGATATAAGTTGAAAAGATGAAGTTACAAGATACTCCAATATACTTATATCTTTTCCAAATACTACTTGAACTACCACTGTTCAGGTATAATCAGTTTCGAAAGTTCATCACATAGATGAGACTACGATATAGACTTGAATAGATCAATCTTTGAATATCATTTAAAGAATGAAGTTACTAGATACTTCTTTAATTCCTGATATATATATATAATATACTACCTATATATATATATCTCATACATTCCT
>NW_027420590.1:0-45514 GCF_009905375.1 Apium graveolens | reverse complement strand
TTTGGTCATGTTCATCTTTTCTATCTGTTGTTGTGTGATGAAAGAAGAAAGCAAGGGTGAGCAACAAGCCCACCAAAATAATATGTATAATGATTAACAATATATGAGCATTCTCATAGTACTCATGAAAGTCTTGGTCAAAAGAAATGAACCAAGCTGATATCTTAACGCGACCAAGTCGCAAAATATTCAGTATATATATATACATATATACTTTTCACAATCTTTGAAATCCTCTGACATGTATAACATCCACAGAGTTCCGGTTTATAACTGTATAAAAATATCGTTGCAAGGTGATCTCAAATATCTAACCTTGTCTCAACATTTTTTTTCTGAAACCTTTGTCATTCATAAGACAATCATTAACTAGATATAAGTTTAAAAGATGAAGTTACAAGATTCTCCAATATACTTATATCTTTTCCGAATACTACTTGAACTACCACCGTTCAATGTATAAATAGTTCATCCCATAGATTAAGCTACAAGACAAAACTTGTATAGAATCAATCTTTTAAATATCATCAAAATAAAATGATGTTACGAGATACTTCATTTGATGCAAACATCATTTTGAAAACTTGACCCTGCCAACACTTAACAATCGGCCAACCGTAGCCTTTCTATCGTAGTGCTCTGGGTAGTGTTGCAGAAAAATCCAATTGGATGATGAACTCATTACGGGAGTTTGCCGCGCCAGGAAGACCACTTACGATGATCAGTCGTAGTAGTGCAACCCCACCATTTTCTACATGTAGAGGAGAACCTGTCGGATTTACTTGTCAACTGAACACTGGACTCCTAAGGAATGGACCGTCTTAGCAGAACTTCCGGGCCATTTGGGCCAATATAATAAGGCTGGGCCGGCGCTACTCGACCACTTGCGCCACTCCTAGTTCAGATGAAATCCATGACCCTGAAACGTAAAGCTCGTTCTCCCTTTCCCCAAGTAGAAACTTGTTGATACGGCTCCACTAAGAAGTTGTATCTAGTTGGAAAGGAAAACTCACCGATATTTCCCAGGCGATGCCTGTTAATGGATTAACTTGCTCCAAGAATTTTACTTCCCGAGTGTTGGGTAAGTAATCAAAAACTCTTTTATCAAAATAGCAACCTTGTTGCGAATATGAAACACACCACAGAGCCAGATCCCTCAGGTTTTGAGCGAGTATTTAAATCCCCTTCGAAAGGAGGATCTTAAATATAAAAATGAGTTTTGGGATCCGCCCTAACCTTTAAAATCATTTTGAGGACTCGAAAACATTTTTAAGAATGTTTGGAGTGATGCTGATTTAATAAAGTAAATCAGTCCCAATATATTAGAAAATATCTGAATATTATTATTTAAATAATATTCCCATAAAGAATAATCTTTATAAAAATAATTGAAGTAGAAGTTGTAAAACTTATACTTGAAATGAATATTAAATAACCAAAGATATACTTATACGAAAGTAATATCTTTATTTGAATAATCAAAAGTAAGTTTGATTATCGACACATTATTCTTTAATAAAATAAATAATATTATTTAGTAAATAATCGGAGTCATAAGTCCTCGAATGAATATTCAAAAATATTCATTAATAAAATAAACGGAGTCATAAGCCCTCGAATGAATATTCAAAATAATATCCATTAATAAAATAAACGGAGTCATAAGCCCTCGAATGAATATTCAAAATAATATTCATTAAATAAAATAATGTTATCGAATAAACTTTATTCGATTAATAGTTTTGAAAACTATATCAATATATATAAATATATATATATATACTCGGGAACATCGACTCTCGGTTTTAGAAAGTGTTCACCTTTGGGTCCCCTATACTAAGGGTATGCGCAACTACTGCTTATCTCTAGCATAGGTATTATGCAACTTATAAGCATTTTAATCAACAATATATATCAAGATTACAAAACAGATATGCATATATACCATATCACATACTCCAATATATCGCAAGGTTTGCTAATTAAACACCATGCATCTATCACAAGATAATGCATATACATATGTATACATCACAACAACAGTATAACGGGTAGAAAACTTGCCTGAGTGACTGGGGGTGGTAAAAGTCATGGGATGAGTCTGGTAACCTATAAACCACATATAAGTTGGAATTAAACCAAAGTCGCTTAAGAATCTATACTTTAACCAATTAGACTCTAACGCTCGCTTTGCGCTTAATGATTCTCTTAAGTCGCTCGAGTACCCTCGGCTCCACCATTTTTAATAAATTAACCATTAAGAGTTTTAAGGCGATTCTTTCGCGAGTACCTTACCAACTGCCTAATCCACTTAACATAATTGTTTCATATCCCAATTAGTCATTTAAAGTCCTTAACCAAGGTTTCAAAGTAAGGCGAGGGGTAATGGTTCGTTCGCGAAACGCCGTTACTTAAAACGGTCGTTTCTCCCAAACCGTACATCGGATTCAAACGAACCACATATCAAAACGAAGCTCGTAACATGAACTATATAATCATGGAAGTGGTCAAAACCTAACAGTGAGTTCTCGGGTCCTGATGTTAAGAACAAAAACAGTGTAAGGTAAATCGGGCATTACGATGGCTATGTTTTCGCGATTTCCCAAAATTTTACCAAACCAATTCAACACCAAACCATCACCAATCAATCCCAATACAACCATATGAAAATATCACTCATCAACCACTTTAAACCATTTAAACCAAGCCCAAATCATACCATGAATCATCAAGAACAACTAGTGCTACTCTTAACTTACAAAATCAACAAAAACACTTAAGAACTAAGATCTCAACATTACAAAACAACTACTACACTTAATCTATCATTCCATCATCATAATCATTTATACCAAAAACTTAATGCTAAGATAATTTAGAGTTATACCTTCCTTGAAGCTTTTAATCAATGAAAGATCCTTGGAATGCCCATGGAAGCCTTGATCTATGCTTAAGCTACCTTGAACTTTCATAAAAATCAAGAAAACTAAAGTTATTTCTTGAAAGTTACTATTCACCATATTCTTCCTTGATTTATTGAAAGAGATTTACAAAGAATTAGAAGCTTAAACTCCTAGGATATGCTTATCTAATCACAAGGAAGCTTGCATAATTACCTTTGAATTTATTATGGAGTGGAGCTTGGACTTGATCTTTTCTTCTTTTGCTTTCAAGAAGAAGCCGAGAGCTTCATGTTCTTGAACAAGAAGTTTATTTGCTATTTTGTGAAATGAATTAGTTGGTTTATTTTCTTTATGGCTTGGCTACTTTTTGGTTTTTACCATGGTAATTTTTGCTTGGCCAAGAATCATCCAACAAAACAATTTCACTTGTCATGCTTATGTCACCATGGTTATGTCATCTATTTAATACTTGTCTTCCTCTTGTTGGTGAGATGACATCACTCTCCACTAACCCTTTGATTAACTCCTAATTACTTGGCTAATGACTGCTGATCTGTTATGCGGTTCGCTTAACTTCCGTTTTTGTTTATCGTTTGAGGGATCATACCCGGGATCTTATTACTTGGGTTCCCCTAAACCTTTCTCAATATATTATATTCCTTTTATGATCCTCTTTTATAATTCTTGAATTTAAATCCTTTTTATCCTGTTCCCTTATACTTAATTCTTTCGGTATCTGGTGGATTTTCGGGAAAAATCAAAGTGTTCGAATTTGGATTCTGACGATCTTTACATAAACTTATATCCCATATAAAGTACTAATAAGATCTCAGAATAACAATAGAAGAACCCCTACATAGTGTGGCATGAAAAGTTTTCTTATTCAGCATAATCAGCAAAATCACTATTCATAAGGGTTTCAAAAAAATTCCAAAAATTAGGGTTATTACAGTTCCCCTCCTTAAAAGGATTTTGTCCCGGAATCAGATAGAAAATGAATAGGGATACTCTCTTAGCATTGCACTTCCTAACTCTCGAGTAAATTTTCCCACATTGCGGTTCTACCACCAACTCTGACTAGTTTGATAACCCTTCTCCTAAGCACTTGTTCCTTTTCAATCCATAACCCTTCCTGGTTGCTCCATATAAGTTACGTTTGGTTACATATCTAGGCACTCATATGCCCCTATTTATCTGGCATCCGAATTACATTTCCTTAACATTGATACGTGAAACACGTTATGACTTGCTAAATGTTAGGGGGTAGGGCTAGCTCATATGCTAACTTCCCAATACGTCTTAATACCTCAAAGGGTCCAACAATTCGTAGGCTTAGCTTTCCTTTCTTTTTAAACCTCATCAATCCTTTCCAAGGGATACCTTTAACATTACTAGGTCCCCTATTTCCTATTCTTTGTCCTTTCGTGTCAAATCAACATACTTCTCATGTCCATCTTGGGCTACTACCAGCCGTCTTCTGATTAGATCTATTATATCCCTGGTCCTTTGGACCACTGCTGGTCCGAGCATCTTGCGCTCTGCAACTTCATCCTAACATAAGGGAGATGGACATTGTCTTCCCTCAAGGATCTCATAAGGCGACATCTCGATAATGACATATGATCTATTGTCATGAGAAAACTCAATCCGCGTTAAGTGATCATTCTAAATTCTTTCAAGTCTATTGCACAGACTCTCATTATAGCTTTTAGCATTAGAGCTTTTGCTTCTCAATACCCATTCTTTTCCAGTTCGTAATCGCTACTACCTTCCGTTCCTAATATTATACTGGTTATACTTTTGCTCGTTAGCGTTCTATAACCTTTTAATAACCACGTCAACCTTAGTATCACGAATGTTTCCATTCTGAATACTACCATAACTTTACTACTCCTTTTTCAGCTGTTTCTATTTTCCAAAATTTGATCAATCATATAGAAGCAAAGGAATTTGTTGAGAGATCACTATGATCATGAACACTTGTTCTATTGCATAGTTAGTATAGAAGGTGGCCAGCCTTTAATACTTGACAAGCAATTAAACAACATGTGGTATCCTACTAGGCTTCTATCACACAGATAGATAGTCATTCGGCAATAATCCCCTTCTGGAAGAGTTGTTCTTCTCAGCTTATACGAAATGAAAAGAAGAGAAAAGAATGAATTGAAGAGAATTGTATATATGAAAAAAAAATATACTGCCACAAAATATCTGGCTTGAAACCTACCTCTGAACTATAGAGGTTTGACATAGGAGAACAAAACATATGTGTATATATATCAACATCAAGTATTATCGCATCGCATTTCGCATGCTTAAATATTTTTGCTATTCCGTTCATCATTCTATGGACCCATGCTCTTCCTCGAGCTTATACTCAATCACCTTTGAAACTCCCTCGACATCGAAAATTGAATCTGGAATCTCATTTTATACATCATCGTTACTAGAATTCTATGCTTGCACTGCAACCTTCCTTGTATAGTAATACGACTCTCTATTGATAGAAGGAATAAATATTCAATAGGTAAATAATCGACCTAGTTTTTCTATCAAAGATAACTTATACGTCAACACGACCCGATTAGTGGTACTCAATCTCAACATCCATTCCAATACAACTCTCACGGTTGTGATCAGCTCATTACTCGCATAATCATTGTTGCATTACTATGGTCCACCACTGACCTACTGTCGTCATTCACTTTCCATGAAATCTTTGTATCTAACCATACGGAGTCCATACATGTCGTATAGAATTCTTCTAAGGAGTTAACATGATCACCGTTCATGATTCATGAAGAATACTCTTGAACTTGACGTACATATGACATGAAGCAGATAAAATTGCAGAAGAGTTTCAATCAAAACAATGATGGCAGGTTAATACCATTCTTAATCAAATGCCTTCAATAGAAGACTTAACTCAAAGGTTTGTTTAGTCCTTTTTGAAACATGGTCCTGGCTTTTTCTCAAGATAGGACCTTCTAAGATAGATAGCCCTCTCATGGCGATTATACGAATTAAACCTTTACCAAACTACTATTACGGTTGGGTATTGCACAGTCATCAGAAGGAATGTCAATCTTCCAAACCATAATACAACCTTTACGGCTTCAACTATTATCACTATTCCTCTGGCACGAGCGCCTATAATTGCTCTCTTACACTTAAAGTGTCGACCACCTCTTTGGCCTTTCCTGATAGTAAAATTTCCTTACAATCAATGTCGTTTGAACGATCTCCAACTAAATTTTCTACCTCATTTCCAATCACTGCTTGTGTGAAGATGTTTTCCTTAAAATCTGATGAGTAAAAAAAAATACCACCATTTTTTTTCCATAAGTTATTGCCTCACTCTTTAGAGGTTAATCATTGTCACGACTGACTCTCGATCATACTTAGGACGTCTCTTATCTTGGGTCCTTCTTGTTTTCACCATTCTTGACCTTCGTTGGGTTCAATCTATACTTTCTCATGGTTTAACATGTGCCCCACTTGGCATTATTATTATTACTTCATATTTCCTTTATCAAAATTTCTATTCTTGAGAATTTTGAATATTACCTTTCCCCTTGTAAAACCTCTAAGGTTATCCTTGAATCGTTCCTCCTGTATTCCCTAGATACAGGGCATATCAAAATACCATTTACTAATACTAGAACCATTGTCTATGTACTTCTAAAAAATTTCTCTACTGATCCTTAAAGGTTGTTGCTAACTTGATCCTTTCCAATTCACACTGTCAAAACTTATGTTGTCCCTATTAAGGGTGGAATGCCAACTTTTATGCATTCCCCTAGGATTCATCTCAAGTTATCGAAGTTATATCCTTAATTCCACCTTTAAAAAGGTACTTGCATCCTTCCATGGATAAATCAAGTCATATATCCTTGATAGATTATCTTATCCAATCATTCCCACCCAGATAGTCTATACCAATTTCACAATAGCATCCTTATTCAAACTGAGGTCAACCAACATGGCCTTCAAAAGATAACAATGGTTACCCGCTTTTCTTTCCTAATTTGGTAATGATAACATGGATGTTCTGGAAGATATTGGTCGTGTTCAACGTGAACATCTTCTTAATAAATCCTCATTTTCTTTTGTTGTTTATCTCAACAGTCATCTCAATGTTGGGATGTCTTTCATACCTGGTGTCTCCCTTTCTGGGTATCATGCCACCGGTCTTACACTTCACATTCTTGAAGGTCACCTCCTTCATCCAATTTTCCTAATTTCCTACTTTCTTGTCTCCTCAGTCTATCCGCGTCTCATTATTTATCCTTCGAACTATCTCAAGGTTTCCTCGAATTCTCCCAACTTAAAGGGGGTACAATATGTACATCTCTTATGCCTTTAACCATCAACTTTAGCTCATAGTGAGTCATCCTCATCCTGACGATCACATACTTTTCTATTTCTATTACTATGATTCTTTAGGGTTTCCTCGTACCCAACTCCCTTATCATTCCTCAAACTCTATTGCCTTTATATTCCTTTCCACTTCAGTTTCTTTTTATTTTTCTTTCTCTTGCAATCATATCATGAACCCACTAATTATTTACTTCAAACATCACGTCGTTCTGGGATTCTTGTCCTCCAAACAAATCTTTACAACTTTTATAATCTTAGATTCATAATTCATCATATTCGTCCGCCTTTGTTCTGGCTCTTAAAGCTTTTGCACTATCTCCCTAACCTCGGGATTTACTTTCTCGAAAACAATTGACTGAACTTTAATCAGTTTATCATAACCTCTTGCTCCGTGCCTTTCTTGGACTTTCACTAGTGGGTGGTCTCTCTCACTACACCATAGAATGGCTATGGCAACCACAAAAATATATTGCTTATGGGCTATTTCTGTTGCAGTAGAATTTATGGCAACAAATATGTAAAATTTTGGCGTTGCATCCAGTGGTGATGCAATAAAGGTCCTATTGCAACATATTAAGAAATATATTGCAACAACGAAATATTATTGCAATAAACCATATATAGCAATAAAATGTATTTTACAACAACCCGATAAAATTATTGCAATAGCTATTTTTGTCAACTAAATAACCACCTTAAGGCAACATTAATTGGTCCAATTGCAATGAAATTTAAGGTTAAATTTGAAAATATTGTAACAATTTTGAACCAATTGTAATATTTTATAGCCGATGTAATTGTTAATGCAACATATTTGCACACAATTGCAACATTATTTTTAAAAAAAGAGTAGGATATGACTGTAAATAAACTAAACCAGGCATGTTTTATGCCACAAAACCAAACACCAATGTCATTTTATAACCATTAACAACCATTCAAAAGAATGTTCCAACATAATCATGCATATAATTCAGAATGTACATCAATACAAAAGGATAAATTACTACACTAAATTAACTAATAAACAAAACTAATAGTAGTAATCTTCATTTAGCTTCTTCGCTAAATGAGAAGCATTTATCTTGGTTCTGGATCAAAAGTTTCACAAGCTCAATTGGAGCAGCAACAGTTTTGGACACAGCTGCAGAGACTCCATCCATGAGAAAATCGATGGCAAAACCTGCAATCCCTTTCTCAGCTAATGGAAGGTCCTGGGTGGCTGGGTATGTTCGTTCCGTAAGGTACTGCAGTCCTGCACCAGTATAATTCCCAAAGGAAAAACAGCTTTTCTGTATAGAAAAGCTTCCATAGGTACTCTTAACATCATGTGAAAGGCTGGAACCAAAATTGTATTGGGTAGCAAATTTCTGATAAACAGTTGGAAGCTGGTTCTACTCAGCCATGTCTACTGGCACAAATAAAATTCCTACACAAAGCACAAGTTAGTCAGAATATATAAATTAAATGCTCCGAAAAAGGAGAAAAGGAGAAACATTAGAGATGCCCATTCAACACTTCTCAGATGCATTCATATTTAGCCCATTTCAAGGGAGAATTAAACTTCACTAAATTTGCATAATTTAGAAAGATTATTAACTTGAGATCGATATTAACTTGAATCTATCGCTAAATTTAGAAATATTATAAAGAAAAACTTATTAACATGACAACTTTAGATAGAGCAAGATACATAGAGTAGCTCTTACGCTTTCAACTGAAATTTGCATAATTGATAAGGTATAGACAACTACAGATACTTGCTGCGAAACAAGTTAGAGATTAAATGACAAATGAAAGTCAACCATTGAATAAGAGATAAAATTGGATGTTAAAATAAGTATACCAAAAAAGATTTACAGAAAAGGCTAGCTAATTGATCTACATTAATAATTGATAAAAAGGGAGAAGATAAAATTCGTGTTTATTTTTATGGTGTAATGTTTCTCAGAAGAAGGATGTTCAGGAAGTGGAACGTCTGAAACAGGAGATTGCAGATCTCCAGTTGAAAAACATGTAAGTTTCTTTTAGCTGTGAAAGAGTTGTACACTTGTACTTGGAAAAAGATGCTTAATTCTGTCATGTTTTTCATATTTATAGGCAGATAATGGGGAAGGACCTCAGTGGTCTGGGCTTAAAAGAGTTGCAGCAGTTGGAGCAGCTGTTGAATGAAGGCTTATTATCTGTCAAGGACAAGAAGGTTAAATTACGTGTCTCCCTGTAACTTAATATCTATAAGGTGAATTGTTTAATGTAGAAAAATGGCATTCTTAACAGAGTGTTAAATTGTTTCAGGAGCAATTACAGATGGAGCAATTCGACCTATCTAAGAAAAAGGTACAGAATTACAGTGTTGATAATATATACAGTTATGTGACTAGCTTCAAATTATTTGATATAAGAAATAATATGAATGTATAGACTATAGAACCTTAAAGAATGGTTGGATATATATATGACTCAGATGATTCTAGTTAGCTAGATAAGTGATGTCCCATTTAGGTTTGTTTTTCTATTGGTAAGTTAAATTTGTAGATTACTTAAAGAAAATAGTATCCTGCAATTTATTTAGAAAAACAAAAAAAAAAAATTGTATCTTGCATCTAGTATCAATGCGTAGAAGATGGTAAGATAAACACTTTTGTACCTGCGGATATACTACAGCTAAGAACACACACTTTATCAAGCGGAGCTTCCGGGTTGATCTTTGCAACACAGCCAGAGTGAACAACAGTGTACTGACTGAAGGTGGAAGTTCCAACAAAGTGATAGATAGGCTTGCCATCTTTTGAAAACCTTGGCTTACCATCACTAAGCATCACACCTCTGTCCAAATTGATCCTTAGAAGATCACACAAATTGCTTTCACTTGATTTACAATGACGGCACTCCCCACACTCGCCTGTAAACAGAGGTAACACTTTGTCTCTGGGTTTGAGGGTTGTAACACCATCTCCAACACTCTCTATGACTCTGGAGCCAACAATAAAAATCAATAAAATTCGTTCAAGGATAAAATTATGCACACCATAAAGTCTAGAACATGTAATTAGAAGTCTAGGTCAGTAGAACATAAATTTATTCTCTTGTATTAAAAGTTTTCTTATTAAAATTCAAACATACCCTCCGGCTTCGTGACCTAATATTCGTGGAAATAGAGGCTGTTGTCCCTGTTAGAAAACGAAAGCAAGTGTAATGGATAAAAAACAGAGAAAACAAATTTGCTCTAGCCTTTAGGCAAAGCGTACATATAATGACTAGCTATAATGTTTAGGCTAGCAGTGAACACGTTCATCAATATAATATACCTTGGCCTCCCAGAAGTAAACATCAGAATGGAAAAGAGACGTGAAATGAATCTTGATTCGAACTTCCATTTTCTGCGGTGGCCTGCTCCTCTATTACTAGTGGTCTGCCTGCTTCCCAAGCCACAGCAGCTGCAATCATTAATTTATCTGTAAACCATTAATTTATAACTAGTGCTGCTACCGCAAGGATAATAATCTTGGAACTTATAAACCACAATACGAACCAGATTTGCAGAATGACTAACCTAAGTTGACTGTCAAACCATTGTGCCCTAACTCATCGAAACTGCTAATCAGCATAACAATTTGCATCAAGACAAATTAAATAATTCCACATAATCGAAGCAAGCCACTTGAATAATTGATGTATAATCTCAAACACAAACACACAATACAAAATTGATTCAAAAAATTCAAATTAACCATAATTAAAATTCAATTGACATAATCGATTTAGGGAAGAACATGCCTTCTTAGTTGATCTTGAATCTTCAAACTTAAATGCTTGAGCTTGATTCTTCTTCATCCAATTTCAATCTGTGAGAGTGATTTGGTGTTCGCCTCTTTCTGAATTCTTGTTTTGTTTACTGTATTTTTGTATTTATTTTTTTTAAGTGTATCCTTGTAAAGTGTTATTTTATCCCGCGTATATCTGCGTGCTTGGGTTAAAAAAAATTGAAAGCCCGCTTTGTTTGAGAGCCCGTGAAACTAATGGGCTGACATTTTTGGAGTTGGCAACGTATTTTGAAAACTGTTGCAAGGGAATTCGAATTTTTCACACAAGTTGACACATTCTCGGTTCAACTGTAACATTTTTTAAAATTGTTGCAATATCTCCAAATTTAGAAGGAGAAATAGCAACGATATTTCAGTTACATTTTATTTTTGGTTGCTATAGGCAATCTATGGTGTAGTGTCTCTTAGGAGGGTAAGTGATAGAAACAGTCTTTTATGATTCGTCAATCATTTAGAATCTCAAATGATTCCTGTATTTCCTTTAGCTAGGCTCTTTCCTCGACTGGGTCAGCTATTTCCTTGGAACTCTGAGAGCTTAGCGACTTAAAGGTCCTGAAAGAATTTCACACCACATTATTTCCTCAAGGTGGTGGTTAGGGGTAAAAGTATAAGTTTTGTTTTAGGCAGGTCCATGGATTGCCCAATAGGAGTACCATCCTGGTTCTTCTTATCTTGCTCGACTTCTATTTTCTCAGTCTAAAAATTTCTTCCTACTCCCCATAATTGGGGTCATCTTTTAATTTAAAATCCTCATTTTCCACTTCATTATATTCTGGGTTCCTTATATCTTAATTACGACCTCCCTGATTATCACATTCAAGGTTTGCCCCTAATCTTATTCCTCATGGGGGCATAATGCTTAGAAAAATTTTGAGAATCTCTAGATATTTGTCTTATTTACTTTGCTCAAGTCTTTCCCTCGTTCTGTCCTTGCATGATTGCAAATTATCAATTCTCAAGTTCTACAAACTTCATGACACTCTCTTAAGTGTTAATAGTGCAATTAACAATATGAACTTATCACAAACAAACTGATCTGAACTGAAATTAATGAATATATACATAACCATTTGATCGAGTATACAACAACTGAACATATTAAAGAGAATTACATCATTAGATCTGATCGCTTCTATCCCAAAAGTACTACCATAGATAATCATCTAGTCATTAAAACTAATCATAACTTAGGCTAATCCTCCAAAAGCGGTGCTACATGAAACCCTTGTCTGATCGCTCTGGCTCTGCACACTGCCATGGATCAAGAAATGCGAGCACGCACGACATCCCTAACCTTCTCCATCACAGAGGTGATGAGGTCTAAGATAGTTGCAAGTAAAGCTGGATCAACCTGACCCTCAAGATGGCCTCTAGCTGTAATTCGGGTGGTAGCCTCAATCATTTCCATGCTATAAGCTAGTCCTGCCGGAAGTACCCCGCCCTCAATCCTTGGTGCAGTAAGTCGATCCAACAGATCACTCCTAACATTACGGGCCTCAGACAGGCCACCCAAAGTCATATAATAATCGGCGATAAGAGAAGCCTGAGTGGTAGCATCCAGCAGTCCATGGGGTGCAGGTGGTGCAGGCCCAGGGGATCCAAATGGATAACCAAGCACGGTATCAGGTGACAATGGTGTAGGAGATAAAGGTGGCATTTCCTCAGTAGGTGCTGGGCTCTGTACAGGGGAGGGAACAGGAATTGGTGGAACCTCATGGGTGTCTACAGGAACCTCTGGAAGAGGGTCTGATACTGGTGTAATTGGTTCCGTGGAAGGCCCCACTCCTTCTGCCCTCATTAACCTTTGCGCCCTTAGTAACTCTTCATCCTCTAGTGCCACCCTCACGGCCATTCTTGCTCTGGTAGTCGCCCTGACTACGGTCATCAATTCCTCAGCGGTCCTCTCTTCATTCCCGTCAGGATTTTCCACGAGATCCTCCTCAGCAACTATCCCTTCTGGGAAACATCCTCAACCGCAACATTCTCAATATGAATCTCATCCGGTCCCTCGTTAGGGTACTCTATCGGATTCACAATTTGATCTCCAACATGTAATAAAACATCCTCATGCTGATGCTCCTGAACCTCAGGGTTCGGTGCCCCGCTGCCCTATACGAGAATGAACTATGTTACTATCATAATATTTATAAGGGTTCCCGTAAGGGTTTTAACTGTCAGTACTATGTTAGGTAGCCCGACTATGAACTTGGCAAGAGTTCTTATTATCTTTGTGAACTTATTATCTTAACGTCACATCATCTTTGAGCTTTATAACGCTTGGCTCTGATACCATTTCTGTAACACCCCCAAATCCGGGGTCGGGGATTCGGGTTGTCACGAGTTCCATTTCCCTTAACAATACTTAATCTTAACAGTCAACCAGCTACTGAGTACTGTGACCCCACAATATACACACACACACCACAAGTTATAGTCTCAGAGATGAATACGAAAAAATAACACAAGTCCTTTTATTCCACAATTATAAACTGTTACACCTTAAAGGGTTTCTGAATAATTTTACATTTCTTTGCCATTATTACAATTCATATAGATACATAAGTCTGGTACATCAGAAGTTGAAAGTCTAGCCTATTGGTAATTTCTACCTCAGCTACAGCGGCATCAACGCTTCCAGAAAACTGCGGAACATTTCCTAACCGCTTGCGAATTGAAAGCTTGGTCATGTTCATCTTTTCTATCTATTGTTGTGTGATGAAAGAAGAAAGCAAGGGTGAGCAACAAGCCCACCAAAATAATATGTATAATGATTAACAATATATGAGCATTCTCATAGTACTCATGAAAGTCTTGGTCAAAAGAAATGAACCAAGCTGATATCTTAACGCGATCAAGTCGCAAAATATTCAGTATATATATACATATACATTTCACAATCTTTGAAATCCTCTGACATGTATAACATCCACAGAGTTCCGATTTATAACTGTATAAAAATATCGTTGCAAGGTGATCTCATATATCTAACCTTGTCTCAACGTTTTTTTTCCTGAAACCTTTGTCATTCATAAGACAATCATTAACTAGATATAAGTTTAAAAGATGAAGTTACAAGATTCTCCAATATACTTATATCTTTTCCGAATACTACTTGAACTACCACCGTTCAATGTATAAATAGTTCATCCCATAGATTAAGCTACAAGACAAAACTTGTATAGAATCAATCTTTTAAATATCATCAAAATAAAATGAAGTTACGAGATACTTCATTTGATGCAAACATCATTTTGAAAACTTGACCCTGCCAACACTCAACAATCGCCCAACCGTAGCCTTTCCTTTCTATCGAGTGCTCTGGGTAGTGTTGCAGAAATATCCAATTGGATGATGAACTCATTACGGAGTTTGCCGCGCCAGGAAGACCACTTACGATGATCAGTAGTAGTATAACCCACCATTTCTACATGTAGAGGAGAACCTATCGGATTTACTTGTCAACCGAACACTGGACACCTATAAGGAATGGACCGTCTTAGCGGAACTTTCGGCCATTTGGGCCAATATAATAAGGCTGGGCCGGCGCTACTCGACCACTTACGCCACCTAGTTCAGATGAAATCCATGACCCTGAAACATAAAGCTCGTTCCCCTTCCCCAAGTAGAAACTTGTTGATACGGCTCCACTAAGAAGTCGTATCTAGTTGGAAAGGAAAACTCACCAATATTTCCCAGGCGATGCCTGTTAATGGATTAACTTGCTCCAAGAATTTACTTCCCGAGTGTTGGGTAAAGTAATCAAAAACTCTTTTATCAAAATAGCAACCTTGTTGCGAATATGAAACACACCACAGAGCCATATCCCTCAGGTTTTGCGCGAGTATTTAAATCCCCTTCGAAAGGAGGATCTTAAATATAAAAATGAGTTTTGGGATCCGCCCTAACCTTTAAAATCATTTTGAGGACTCGAAAACATTTTTAAGAATATTTGGAGTGATGCTGATTTAATAAAGTAAATCAGTCCCAATATATTAGAAAATATCTGAATATTATTATTTAAATAATATTCCCATAAAGAATAATCTTTATAAAAATAATTGAAGTAGAAGTTGTAAAACTTATACTTGAAATGAATATTAAATAACCAAAGATACTTATACGAAAGTAATATCTTTATTTGAATAATCAAAAGTAAGTTTGATTATCGACACATATTCTTTATAAAATAAAGAATATATTTAGTAAATAATCGGAGTCATAAGTCCTCGAATTAATATTCAAAAATATCATTAATAAAATAAACGGAGTCATAAGCCCTCGAATGAATATTCAAATAATATCCATAAAATAAACGGAGTCATAAGCCCTCGAATGAATATTCAAAATAATATTCATTAAATAAAATAAAGTTATCGAATAAACCTTATTCGATTAATAGTTTTTTTAAAACATATCAACAATATATAAATATATATATAATATACTCGGGAACATCGACTCCGGTTTTAGAAAGTGTTCACATTTGGGTCCCCTATACTAAGGGTATGCGCAACTACTTTTTATCCCTAGCATAGGTATTATGCAACTTATAAGTATTTGAATCAACAATATATATCAAGATTACGAAACAGACATGCATATATACCATATCACATGCTCCAATATATCGCAAGGTTTGCTAATTGACCACCATGCATCTATCACAAGATAATGCATATACATATGTATACATCACAACAACAGTATAACGGGTAGAAAACTTGCCTGAGCGACTGGGGGTGGTAAAAGTCCTGGGATGAGTCTGGTAACCTATAAATCACATATAAGTTGGAATTAAACCAAAGTCGCTTAAGAATCTATACTTTAACCAATTAGACTCTAACGCTCGCTTTGCGCTTAATGATTCTCTTAAGTCGCTCGAGTACCCTCGGCTCCACCATTTTTAATAAATTAACCATTAAGAGTTTTAAGGAGATTCTTTCGCGAGTACCTTACCAACTTCCTAATCCACTTAACATAATTGTTTCATATCCCAATTAGTCATTTAAAGTCCTTAACCAAGGTTTCAAAATAAGGCGAGGTGTAATGGTTCGTTCGCGAAACGCCTTTACTTAAAATGGTCGTTTCTCCTAAACCGTACATCGGATTCAAACGAACCACATATCAAACGAAGCTCGTAACATGAACTATCTAATCATGGCAGTGGTCAAAACGTAAAAGTGAGTTCTCGGGTCCTGATGTTAAGAACAAAAACAGTCTAAAGTAAATCGGGCATTAAGACGGCTATGTTTACGCGATTCCCAAACTTTTACCAAACCAATTCAACACCAAACCATCACCAATCAATCCCAATACAACCATATGACAATATCACTCATCAACCACTTTAAACCATTTAAACCAAGCCCAAATCATACCATGAATCATCAAGAACAACTAGTGCTACTCTTAACTCCCAAAATCAACAAAAACACTTAACAACTAAGATCTCAACATGACAACAATACTACACTTAATCTATCATTCCATCATCATAATCCTTTATACCAAACAACTTAATGTAAGATAATTTAGAGTTATACCTTCCTTGAAGCTTTTAATCAATGAAAGATCCTTGGAATGCCCATGGAAGCCTTGATCTATGCTTAAGCTACCTTGAACTTTCATAAAAATCAAGAAAACTAAAGTTATTTCTTGAAGGTTAATATTCACCATCTTCTTACTTGATTTATTGGAAGAGATTTACAAAGAATTAAAAGCTTAAACTCCTAGGATATGCTTATCTAATCACAAGGAAGCTTGCATAATTACCTTTGAATTTATTATGGAGTGAGCTTGGACTTAATCTTTTCTTCTTTTGCTTTCAAGAAGAAGCCGAGAGCTTCATGTTCTTGAACAAGAAGTTTATTTGCTATTTTGTGAAATGAATTAGTTGGTTTATTTTCTTTATGGCTTGGCTACTTTTGGTTTTTACCATGGTAATTTTTGTTTGGCCAGGAATCATCCAACAAAACAATTTCACTTGTCATGCTTATGTCACCATGGTTATGTCATCTATTTAACACTTGTCTTCCTCTTGTTGTCGAGATGACATCACTCTCCACTAACCCTTTGATTAACTCCTAATTACTTGGCTAATGACCGCTGATCTGTTATGCGGTTTGCTTAACTTCCGTTTTCGTTTATCGTTTGAGGGATCATACATGGGATCTTATTACTTGGGTTCCCCTAAACCTTTCTCAATATATTATATTCCTTTTATGATCCTCTCTTATAATTCTTGAATTTAAATCCTTTTTATCCTGTTCCCTTATACTTAATTCTTTCGGTATCTGGTGGATTTTCGGGAAAAATCAAAGTGTTCGAATTTGGATTCTGACGATCTTTACATACACTTATATCCCATATAAAGTACTAATAAGATCTTAGAATAACAATAGAAGAACCCCTACATAGTGTGGCATGAAAAGTTTTCTTATTCAGCATAATCAGCAAAATCACTATTTATAAGGGTTTCAAAAAATTCCAAAAATTGGGGTTATTACATGCAGGATGTTCAAGCCCAATCTACTACAGTTGAAGATCTTTTGGTTGAGCAGCTTGCAGGGCTAGCCAATATTTCCCAACAACTTATTACCACGTATATGTCAACCAAGACTATCAATCCATACTACTTTCTTACAAGGAGGATGTTCAGGAGTAACAAGAGAAAATTGCAAATGAAGAAGACGGTAATGTGGATGCATGGTTTTCTAAGGATCTTACAACAATTATGGAGGAGGCCTTAGCAAAATTCAGGGAGGAATATGTCACAATTTTTAGTAGTAATGCTAAGGTTTTCACTCCTCGGGTGGTTTATGATGTTGTAACAGAGGTGTACAAAGAAAAACTGAAGGCCTTTCATCATTTTAGAAGAGCCATAGAAAGCACTTTGGTCAAGCCTCAAAATAAATTCACGAAGCTATTTAATGACAGGATTGATGAGCTGATGCCAATATTTCAAGGCATCAAGACCAAGTTCAACAGGTTCATAAACAGACTACAAGCTCTCTCTCGCTCTCTCTCTCTCTCACTCATGTGGAGAAAATGTGGCCAAGCTAAGGAAATCTTTCAAAGTTCTACATGAAATGATCCAGAATCAAATTACTCAATATAATGACACAAAGGTCAAAGTGGATCAAATTTACAAGGCTAGATTTGAACTTTCAACCTTGGTCATAGAGGAGGTGAAAAATGTTGTGCAGCGTTCTGTTGGTTCTTTGGCACCATCAAGCTCATTCCAACCCCTGTCTACATCAAACACCCCTACAAATCTAAAATTTGCAAGATCAAATCTCATCCCTCCAATATTCCAATGCCTCTTTGACTACTCAAGTTTCCCAGTTGACAGCTTTGGTGTAGAGTCAACAACGGGATAAAGTCCCTAGTAAACACCCACAGACACCTACAAATGCAAAACTCTGTCTCTTTGGGAGCTATTATGGGTGTTTTGAACATTCCTTTCCCTGCTCTGTCAGAAGCTGTTAGGCCATAAATTCCTAATCCTCTACTCCTGCCTGCTACCAAGACTAAGGGGGAGATTGAAGCTAGACTGCAAAAATCAAAAGAAACTGGAATGCAAAAATCAACATCACACTCTGGCCAAAGCTCTACTCAAGTTAAAATTACTCAAGATGTCAGTAAATGAAAGGAATATGTCCTAAGTCCAATCATGTATTAGGATTTAGGAATAACTTTTATGTAATCTGTTTTGATTTCATTGATATTAATAAAGACTTGTTTTGTAATTATTACGGGCTTTATTTATTTAAGTGTTTAAATAAGATATACCATAGTTTAGAGTAAAGCTTTTATGGATTATGATGAGATCATAATAGTGAGACCTAAAAAGATGATAACTCTAAACTTAAATAGTTCCTGGTCATAGGATTACTAACTGGTAATTAATAATCGCAAAGATTGGTACACACTATGTTTGCTTCATTATGAAGGATGTCTGTTCTCATAGACATTTGTGTGGTGACACTATAGCTAGTATGTAGGTGCTTATTATGGAATAAGTTCACTGAACATGACTCGCACAACTGAACAACTGATGGAGTTCACTCACGTGTCAGCAGTTGTTCACATAGTGATAGTTGTACAAGTATCCTTAGACTTGAGGTCATCATAGTCATCTTGTATACACTGAACTATGCTTTGGTTTAGTTCTTAGTCTCCAGGGGACAATTATTAGGGCTCTTCTGGGTATAGGAATTTGTACACGAAGATAGTGTATGATCAATAAAGGATCTACCCCTTCCAGCGAAGGAAACGAATGTTCAAGGCTGATCCACTTATGCTAGTTCAGGAATCTCTGGCCAGAGTAAATGAAATTAGAAAGGAGTTTCTAATTTGCATAGAACTACGCATAGTAAATGGTAAGCAAAGTGATTGAATTAGATAGGCTTGACACGAGATCCATGCCTTGTATTTAATCGGGACATTGTAGGGTAGAAGGAGTTTATTGTACGGTAACTATTCACTGAATAGGTTCTTGGTATTCTAAGCAGTGAATTCATATTATCCGGATAGTCCGCGATATGCTGAGAAGTATCCCTCACGATGTAGAATAAATGTGATTAATTAATTAATCATATTTAATAAATTAGAGAATTTATATAAATAATGATAAAATAGTTTATTATTATTTATTTCTACTACCGACTTAATATTGAACCTACAGGGTCACACCATAAAAAGAGAATGATTTAATGGTGGAGGAATTAATTAATAACGGCTAATAATTATTTATTTATGAAATAAATAATTAATTGGAAATTTAATAATTGATTAAATGAGATTTAATTGATTATAAATTAATTAAGAAAAGTTCTTAATATTATTAATTAAGGATTTAATTTTTGAAATTAATCAAGAGAGAGAATTATTTCTAAAGTGTTTAGAAAAAGGATTAATAATTAAAAGGTGTTTTAATTATTAATGAGAATAATAAATGGGATAATAATAATATTATTTATGGGAAAATTTCAGCTGAAAATTTTGCCTATAAATACACTATTATAGACCCTATTTTATTCTAACCCCATCGAACCGGAAAACCCAAAAAGTTTGGAAAACCCAATTCTCTCCACCTCCTTAACATCGTTTTCTTGGTGGATACCGGTGGAGTGCTTCACACTTGAGGAGCAACTGCTAAGGATCTCTGATCGTTGTCTCCAAATTATTTTAAAGGTTAGATTCGATCCCTCGAATTTTTATTCACGATTTATATGCTTTTATTTGGATTTTGTATGTGTAAAAGTGTTTTTCCATGACCCCGCTGCGTTTAAAATCCAACAATGGTATCAGAGCATAGGTTGTATGCATATAGATCTGTGGTAAAAATTTCAGAATTTTATGTGCTTGTATGAATTAATTATGATTTTTACAAGTTATATCATGGATTAATTTCGTCTGATGAGAAATCGTTTCTCGAATAATTTTGAATGTTGATCTGGGTTCTACAAGTGTTGTAGATCGTCTGGATATTTTTTTCATAATTTTAGGATGTATAGATTTTTTATTATGAATTTTTGTAGATCTTACAATTAAATTCGTAATTAATAAATCATATATATATATATATTATTGTAAGTATATATATATATGTACATCTGTAAGTCATCTGTACTGCTGTTGTGTTGTCTGTGCTGCACGGGGAAGAGACAGAGAAGTCAGGCGCACGGAATTCCGTGCGGGAGCTTGTCAGGCGGCTGAAAAACAAAAAAATAAAAAATAGGGGTGTAACGCATTCCGGGAATGCGTTACACACCTGTGGCGCATTCACGGAATGCGTTACACCCTTTAATGGCTTAAAAGGAGTGTAACGCATCACCGGAATGCGTTACAGGGCTTGTAACGCGTTCCTGTAATGCGTTACAGCCCGTCTGTTGATTTTAAAATTGATTTTCTGGGAGTTTCGTACTCCGTTTTAGGCGTGCAATATACCGTTGGATTCATTTTTCCGAGACGGATCTAATGGAGTGATCAATTTTAGTTTATATAAAAGTTTTGAACTGTTTATATTTACATGAAGTGTTTTAAAGCTGTTTTTGACTGTTTTTAATTGCTTTTAAATGCTTCATGTGATATATAGAGATGTATAATGCTTAGACTAATGTGCTAGATGATGTAACATGCCTACCTTGATGTTTATTCATGTTGATATATGTGATATATGCTTAGTTTATCATGCGATGATAGATTTAGGTGAACTTAAATGAACATAAGGCGCTTGTTAGACAACCTAGTATAGTGAAATTGTTTCATAACCTTAAGAATAATATTATGAATACAATCATGAGATTCTTGTGTTTGTGAAACACGTAATTGAATATGAATTTTCGATATGAGAGAAAGGATGATTCTATCAACAACAGATTTCAATCTGTAAGAAAGGGTTATTAAGTGACGCCTCTTGACAATGCTCCACCCGATCTGGGAATCATCTGATTATTGATTATTGATTTGAAATATTTAATTTAAAAGGAAGAATCTCTTTATAATATGATTATGATTGTAATGTAATATAATCCCTCTAAATTAAATAATATCATGTAGTAATTGGCCAATGATACAACGGGCTTGTGTCGGTCATAGCTTTCCAACATGATAGAAAAGTAGTTCTTATTTTTGAATCATTGTCGGTTCGTGCTACAGCCGAGGGCTTTGATTTCGAAATAAGAAATACTTGTCTATTACATAGAGATGTGTACTTTGAATAAGAATCTAAAGGTCGGTACGTGCTACAGCCGTGGGCCTTTGGGGACTGATTCAACTGTACGGAATGTTGGGTTAGACTTGACTTAGAATATTGAGTTTGTCGTGCTACAGCCGAGACTCAATTATTCAAGAGGCTAAAGTTTGATTAGGGAATAAACATGAGATGTAATTGACAAGAGTTGTCTGCCTATTGAACATTACATGGCGGTTCGTGCTACAGCCGGGGTTGTGTAATGGAATGTAGGATCCCTATTCCCACTAGCATTATGAATGCTTAATTTTTCACGTAGGGGGTTGAATAAATTAGGAAAAACTAGTGGGAGCCACTTATGAATAAAGACCCGATTCATATAGTGTTTTGAAATGAAATCGAATATTTGCTAAGTGTTGTTATGTGTTTATCATTTACAGATTTACTTTGTACGTTATGTCTTCTGCACTATCACTCAGGAGCATACTAGATGCTCACAAATTGACTGGTCCTAATTATGCTGACCTGGCTTCGAAACTTGAGAATTGTTCTCAGGATTGAGAAGCTGGAATACGTGATTGACTCATCTAAGCCTACTAAACCTGCTAGCGATGCGCATAATGATGAAACATGTTGTGTATCGTAAGTGGATAGATGATGCAAATGTTGCTCAATGCATCATGCTAGCTTCCATGAACATTGAGCTACAGAAGCAACATGAGCATATGGATGCTCACACTATCCTCATGCATCTACAAGAGTTGTATGATGTGGCGGGGAGGACAGCTCGATATGAGATATCGAAGGAGTTGTTCGATTGTAGGATGTCTGAGGGATCATCTCTGAATGACCATGTACTTAAGATGATCAATTTGATTGAACGTCTTGGACAACTTGGTTTTGCCATGGATGGGGAGCTGAGCCAAGACTTGGTCTTGCAATCACTTCCGAGTTCGTTCTCGGAAGTGATTGCAAGACCAAGTCTTGGCTCAGCTCCCCATCCATGGCAAAACCAAGTTGTCCAAGACGTTCAATCAAATTGATCATCTTAAGTACATGGTCATTCAGAGATGATCCCTCAGACATCCTACAATCGAACAACTCCTTCGATATCTCATATCGAGCTGTCCTCCCCGCCACATCATACAACTCTTGTAGATGCATGAGGATAGTGTGAGCATCCATATGCTCATGTTGCTTCTGTAGCTCAATGTTCATGGAAGCTAGCATGATGCATTGAGCAACATTTGCATCATCTATCCACTTACGATACACAACATGTTCATCATTATGCGCATCGCTAGCAGGTTTAGTAGGCTTAGATGAGTCAATCACGTATTCCAGCTTCTCAATCCTGAGAACAATTCTCAAGTTTCGAAGCCAGTCAGCATAATTAGGACCAGTCAATTTGTGAGCATCTAGTATGCTCCTGAGTGATAGTGCAGAAGACATAACGTACAAAGTAAATCTGTAAATGATAAACACATAACAACACTTAGCAAATATTCGATTTCATTTCAAAACACTATATGAATCGGGTCTTTATTCATAAGTGGCTCCCACTAGTTTTCCTAATTTATTCAACCCCCTACGTGAAAAATTAAGCATTCATAATGCTAGTGGGAATAGGGATCCTACATTCCATTACACAACCCCGGCTGTAGCACGAACCGCCATGTAATGTTCAATAGGCAGACAACTCTTGTCAATTACATCTCATGTTATTCCCTAATCAAACTTTAGCCTCTTGAATAATTGAGTCTCGGCTGTAGCACGACAAACTCAATATTCTAAGTCAAGTCTAACCCAACATTCCGTACAGTTGAATCAGTCCCCAAAGGCCCACGGCTGTAGCACGTACCGACCTTTAGATTCTTATTCAAAGTACACATCTCTATGTAATAGACAAGTATTTCTTATTTCGAAATCAAAGCCCTCGGCTGTAGCACGAACCGACAATGATTCAAAATAAGAACTACTTTTCTATCATGTTGGAAGCTATGACCGACACAAGCCCGTTGTATCATTGGCCAATTACTACATGATATTATTTAATTTTAGAGGGATTATATTACATTACAATCATAATCATATTATAAAGAGATTCTTCCTTTTAAATTAAATATTTCAAATCAATAATCAATAATCAGATGATTCCCAGATCGGGTGGAGCATTGTCAAGAGGCGTCACTTAATAACCCTTTCTTACAGATTGAAATCTGTTGTTGATAGAATCATCCTTTCTCTCATATCGAAAATTCATATTCAATTACGTGTTTCACAAACACAAGAATCTCATGATTGTATTCATAATATTATTCTTAAGGTTATGAAACAATTTCACTATACTAGGTTGTCTAACAAGCGCCTTATGTTCATTTAAGTTCACCTAAATCTATCATCGCATGATAAACTAAGCATATATCACATATATCAACATGAATAAACATCAAGGTAGGCATGTTACATCATCTAGCACATTAGTCTAAGCATTATACATCTCTATATATCACATGAAGCATTTAAAAGCAATTAAAACAGTCAAAACAGCTTTAAAACACTTCATGTAAATATAAACAGTTCAAAACTTTTATATAAACTAAAATTGATCACTCCATTAGATCCGTCTCGGAAAAATGAATCCAACGGTATATTGCACGCCTAAAACGGAGTTACGAAACTCCCAGAAAATCAATTTTAAAATCAACAGACGGGCTGTAACGCATTACAGGAACGCGTTACAAGCCCTGTAACGCATTCCGGTGATGCGTTACACTCCTTTTAAGCCATTAAAGGGTTGTAACGCATTCCGTGAATGCGCCACAGGTGTGTAACGCATTCCCGGAATGCGTTACACCCCTATTTTTTATTTTTTTTGTTTTTCAGCCGCCTGACAAGCTCCCGCACGGAATTCCGTGCGCCTGACTTCTCTGTCTCTTCCCCGTGCAGCACAGACAACACAACAGCAGTACAGATGACTTACAGATGTACATATATATATATACTTACAAATAATATATATATATATATGATTTATTTAATTACGAATTTAATTGTAAGATCTACAAAAATTCATAATAAAAATCTATTACATCCTAAAATTATGAAAAAAATATCCAGACGATCTACAACACTTGTAGAACCCAGATCAACATTCAAAATTATTCTGAGAAACGATTTCTCATCAGACGAAATTAATCCATGATATAACTTGTAAAAATCATAATTAATTCATACAAGCACATAAAATTCTGAAATTTTTACCACAGATCTATATGCATACAACCTATGCTCTGATACCATTGTTGGATTTTAAACGCAGCGGGGGTCATGGAAAAACACTTTTACACATACAAAATCCAAATAAAAGCATATAAATCGTGAATAAAAATTCGAGGGATCGAATCTAACCTTTAAAATAATTTGGAGACAACGATCAGAGATCCTTAGCAGTTGCTCCTCAAGTGTGAAGCACTCCACCGGTATCCACCAAGAAAACGATGTTAAGGAGGTGGAGAGAATTGGGTTTTCCAAACTTTTGGGTTTTCCGGTTTCGATGGGGTTAGAATAAAATAGGGTCTATAATAGTGTATTTATAGGCAAAATTTTCAGCTGAAATTTTCCCATAAATAATATTATTATTATCCCATTTATTATTCTCATTAATAATTAAACACCTTTTTAATTATTAATCCTTTTTCTAAACACTTTAGAAATAATTCTCTCTCTTGATTTAATTTCCAAAAATTAAATCCTTAATTAATAATATTAAGAACTTTTCTTAATTAATTTATAATCAATTAAATCTCATTTAATCAATTATTAAATTTTCCAATTAATTATTTATTTCATAAATAAATAATTATTAGCCGTTATTAATTAATTCCTCCACCATTAAATCATTCTCTTTTTATGGTGTGACCCTGTAGGTTCAATATTAAGTCGGTAGTAGAAATAAATAATAATAAACTATTTTATCATTATTTATATAAATTCTCTAATTTATTAAATATGATTAATTAATTAATCACATTTATTCTACATCGTGAGGGATACTTCTCAGCATATCGCGACTATCCGGATAATATGAATTCACTGCTTAGAATACCAAGAACCTATTCAGTGAATAGTTACCGTACAATAAACTCCTTCTACCCTACAATGTCCCGATTAAATACAAGGCATGGATCTCGTGTCAAGCCTATCTAATTCAATCACTTTGCTTACCATTTACTATGCGTAGTTCTATGCAAATTAGAAACTCCTTTCTAATTTCATTTACTCTGGCCAGAGATTCCTGAACTAGCATAAGTGGATCAGCCTTGAACATTCGTTTCCTTCGCTGGAAGGGGTAGATCCTTTATTGATCATACACTATCTTCGTGTACAAATTCCTATACCCAGAAGAGCCCTAATAATTGTCCCTGGGAGACTAAGAACTAAACCAAAGCATAGTTCAGTGTATACAAGATGACTATGATGACCTCAAGTCTAAGGATACTTGTACAACTATCACTATGTGAACAACTGCTGACACGTGAGTGAACTCCATCAGTTGTTCAGTTGTGCGAGTCATGTTCAGTGAACTTATTCCATAATAAGCACCTACATACTAGCTATAGTGTCACCACACAAATGTCTATGAGAACAGACATCCTTCATAATGAAGCAAACATAGTGTGTACCAATCTTTGCGGATTATTAATTACCAGTTAGTAATCCTATGACCAGGAACTATTTAAGTTTAGAGTTATCATCTTTTAGGTCTCACTATTATGATCTCATCATAATCCATAAAAAGCTTTACTCTAAACTATGGTATATCTTATTTAAACACTTAAATAAATAAAGCCCGTAATAATTACAAAACAAGTCTTTATTAATATCAATGAAATCAAAACAGATTACATAAAAGTTATTCCTAAATCCTAATACATGATTGGACTTAGGACATATTCCTTTCATTTACTGACATCTTGAGTAATTTTAACTTGAGTAGAGCTTTGGCCAGAGTGTGATGTTGATTTTTGCAGTCCAGTTTCTTTTGATTTTTGCAGTCTAGCTTCAATCTCCCCCTTAGTCTTGGTAGCAGGCAGGAGTAGAGGATTAGGAATTTATGGCCTAACAGCTTCTGACAGAGCAGGGAAAGGAATGTTCAAAAACACCCATAATAGCTCCCAAAGAGACAGAGTTTTGCATTTGTAGGTGTCTGTGGGTGTTTACTAGGGACTTTATCCCGTTGTTGACTCTACACCAAAGCTGTCAACTAGGGAAACTTGAGTAGTCAAAGAGGCAGTGGAATATTGGAGGGATGAGATTTGATCTTGCAAATTTTAGATTTGTAGGGGTGTTGATGTAGACAGGGGTTGGAATGAGCTTGATGGTGCCAAAGAACCAACAGAACGCTGCACAACATTTTCACCTCCTCTATGACCAAGGTTGAAAGTTCAATCTAGCCTTGTAAATTTGATCCACTTTGACCTTTGTGTCATTATATTGAGTAATTTGATTCTGGATCATTTCATGTAGAACTTTGAAAGATTTCCTTAGCTTGGCCACATTTTCTTCCACATGAGTGAGAGAGAGAGAGAGCCGAGAGAGAGCTTGTAGTCCTGTTTATGAACCTGTTGAACTTGGTCTTGATGCCTTGAATATTGGCATCAGCTCATCAATCCTGTCATTAAATAGCTTCGTGAATTTATTTTGAGGCTTGACCAAAGTGCTTTCTATGGCTCTTCTAAAATGATGAAAGGCCTTCAGTTTTTCTTTGTACACCTCTGTTACAACATCATAAACCACCCGAGGAGTGAAAACCTTAGCATTACTACTAAAAATTGTGACATATTCCTCCCTGAATTTTTGCTAAGGCCTCCTCCTATTGTTGTAAAGATCCTTAGAAAACCATGCATCCACATTACCGTCTTCTTCATTTGCAATTTTCTCTTGTTACTCCTGAACATCCTCCTTGTAAGAAAGTAGTATGGATTGATAGTCTTGGTTGACATATACGTGGTAATAAGTTGTTGGGAAATATTGGCTAGCCCTGCAAGCTGCTCAACCAAAAGATCTTCAACTGTAGTAGATTGGGCTTGAACATCCTGCATGTAATAACCCCAATTTTTGGAATTTTTTTGAAACCCTTATAAATGATTTTGCTGATTATGCTGAATAAGAAAACTTTTCATGCCACACTATGTAGGGGTTCTTCTATTGTTATTCTAAGATCTTATTAGTACTTTATATGGGATATAAGTGTATGTAAAGATCGTCAGAATCCAATTCGAACACTTTGATTTTTCCCGAAAATCCACCAGATACCGAAAGAATTAAGTATAAGGGAACAGGATAAAAAGGATTTAAATTCAAGAATTATAAAGAGGATCATAAAAGGAATATAATATTTGAGAAAGGTTTAGGGGAACCCAAGTAATAAGATCCCATGTATGATCCCTCAAACGATAAACGAAAACGGAAGTTAAGCAAACCGCATAACAGATCAGCGGTCATTAGCCAAGTAATTAGGAGTTAATCAAAGGGTTAGTGGAGAGTGATGTCATCTCGACAACAAGAGGAAGACAAGTGTTAAATAGATGACATAACCATGGTGACATAAGCATGACAAGTGAAATTGTTTTGTTGGATGATTCCTGGCCAAACAAAATTACCATGGTAAAAACCAAAAAGTAGCCAAGCCATAAAGAAAATAAACCAACTAATTCATTTCACAAAATAGCAAATAAACTTCTTGTTCAAGAACATGAAGCTCTCGGCTTCTTCTTGAAAGCAAAAGAAGAAATTAAGTCCAAGCTCCACTCCATAATAAATTCAAAGGTAATTATGCAAGCTTCCTTGTGATTAGATAAGCATATCCTAGGAGTTTAAGCTTTAATTCTTTGTAAATCTCTTCCAATAAATCAAGTAAGAAGATGGTGAATATTAACCTTCAAGAAATAACTTTAGTTTTTTGATTTTTATGAAAGTTCAAGGTAGCTTAAGCATAGATCAAGGCTTCCATGGGCATTCCAAGGATCTTTCATTGATTAAAAGCTTCAAGGAAGGTATAACTCTAAATTATCTTACATTAAGTTGTTTGGTATAAATGATTATGATGATGGAATGATAGATTAAGTGTAGTAGTTGTTTTGTCATGTTGAGATCTTAGTTGTTAAGTGTTTTTGTTGATTTTGGGAGTTAAGAGTAGCACTAGTTGTTCTTGATGATTCATGGTATGATTTGGGCTTGGTTTAAATGGTTTAAAGTGGTTGATGAGTGATATTGTCATATGGTTGTATTGGGATTGATTGGTGATGGTTTGGTGTTGAATTGGTTTGGTAAAAGTTTGGGAATCGCGTAAACATAGCCGTCTTAATGCCCGATTTACTTTAGACTGTTTTTGTTCTTAACATCAGGACCCGAGAACTCACTTTTACGTTTTGACCACTGCCATGATTAGATAGTTCATGTTACGAGCTTCGTTTGATATGTGGTTCGTTTGAATCCGATGTACGGTTTAGGAGAAACGACCATTTTAAGTAAAGGCGTTTCGCGAACGAACCATTACACCTCGCCTTATTTTGAAACCTTGGTTAAGGACTTTAAATGACTAATTGGGATATGAAACAATTATGTTAAGTGGATTAGGAAGTTGGTAAGGTACTCGCGAAAGAATCTCCTTAAAACTCTTAATGGTTAATTTATTAAAAATGGTGGAGCCGAGGGTACTCGAGCGACTTAAGAGAATCATTAAGCGCAAAGCGAGCGTTAGAGTCTAATTGGTTAAAGTATAGATTCTTAAGCGACTTTGGTTTAATTCCAACTTATATGTGATTTATAGGTTACCAGACTCATCCCAGGACTTTTACCACCCCCAGTCGCTCAGGCAAGTTTTCTACCCGTTATACTGTTGTTGTGATGTATACATATGTATATGCATTATCTTGTGATAGATGCATGGTGGTCAATTAGCAAACCTTGCGATATATTGGAGCATGTGATATGGTATATATGCATGTCTGTTTCGTAATCTTGATATATATTGTTGATTCAAATACTTATAAGTTGCATAATACCTATGCTAGGGATAAAAAGTAGTTGCGCATACCCTTAGTATAGGGGACCCAAATGTGAACACTTTCTAAAACCGGAGTCGATGTTCCCGAGTATATTATATATATATTTATATATTGTTGATATGTTTTAAAAAAACTATTAATCGAATAAGGTTTATTCGATAACTTTATTTTATTTAATGAATATTATTTTGAATATTCATTCGAGGGCTTATGACTCCGTTTATTTTATGGATATTATTTGAATATTCATTCGAGGGCTTATGACTCCGTTTATTTTATTAATGATATTTTTGAATATTAATTCGAGGACTTATGACTCCGATTATTTACTAAATATATTCTTTATTTTATAAAGAATATGTGTCGATAATCAAACTTACTTTTGATTATTCAAATAAAGATATTACTTTCGTATAAGTATCTTTGGTTATTTAATATTCATTTCAAGTATAAGTTTTACAACTTCTACTTCAATTATTTTTATAAAGATTATTCTTTATGGGAATATTATTTAAATAATAATATTCAGATATTTTCTAATATATTGGGACTGATTTACTTTATTAAATCAGCATCACTCCAAATATTCTTAAAAATGTTTTCGAGTCCTCAAAATGATTTTAAAGGTTAGGGCGGATCCCAAAACTCATTTTTATATTTAAGATCCTCCTTTCGAAGGGGATTTAAATACTCGCGCAAAACCTGAGGGATATGGCTCTGTGGTGTGTTTCATATTCGCAACAAGGTTGCTATTTTGATAAAAGAGTTTTTGATTACTTTACCCAACACTCGGGAAGTAAATTCTTGGAGCAAGTTAATCCATTAACAGGCATCGCCTGGGAAATATTGGTGAGTTTTCCTTTCCAACTAGATACGACTTCTTAGTGGAGCCGTATCAACAAGTTTCTACTTGGGGAAGGGGAACGAGCTTTATGTTTCAGGGTCATGGATTTCATCTGAACTAGGTGGCGTAAGTGGTCGAGTAGCGCCGGCCCAGCCTTATTATATTGGCCCAAATGGCCGAAAGTTCCGCTAAGACGGTCCATTCCTTATAGGTGTCCAGTGTTCGGTTGACAAGTAAATCCGATAGGTTCTCCTCTACATGTAGAAATGGTGGGTTATACTACTACTGATCATCGTAAGTGGTCTTCCTGGCGCGGCAAACTCCGTAATGAGTTCATCATCCAATTGGATATTTCTGCAACACTACCCAGAGCACTCGATAGAAAGGAAAGGCTACGGTTGGGCGATTGTTGAGTGTTGGCAGGGTCAAGTTTTCAAAATGATGTTTGCATCAAATGAAGTATCTCGTAACTTCATTTTATTTTGATGATATTTAAAAGATTGATTCTATACAAGTTTTGTCTTGTAGCTTAATCTATGGGATGAACTATTTATACATTGAACGGTGGTAGTTCAAGTAGTATTCGGAAAAGATATAAGTATATTGGAGAATCTTGTAACTTCATCTTTTAAACTTATATCTAGTTAATGATTGTCTTATGAATGACAAAGGTTTCAGGAAAAAAAACGTTGAGACAAGGTTAGATATATGAGATCACCTTGCAACGATATTTTTATACAGTTATAAATCGGAACTCTGTGGATGTTATACATGTCAGAGGATTTCAAAGATTGTGAAATGTATATGTATATATATACTGAATATTTTGCGACTTGATCGCGTTAAGATATCAGCTTGGTTCATTTCTTTTGACCAAGACTTTCATGAGTACTATGAGAATGCTCATATATTGTTAATCATTATACATATTATTTTGGTGGGCTTGTTGCTCACCCTTGCTTTCTTCTTTCATCACACAACAATAGATAGAAAAGATGAACATGACCAAGCTTTCAATTCGCAAGCGGTTAGGAAATGTTCCGCAGTTTTCTGGAAGCGTTGATGCCGCTGTAGCTGAGGTAGAAATTACCAATAGGCTAGACTTTCAACTTCTGATGTACCAGACTTATGTATCTATATGAATTGTAATAATGGCAAAGAAATGTAAAATTATTCAGAAACCCTTTAAGGTGTAACAGTTTATAATTGTGGAATAAAAGGACTTGTGTTATTTTTTCGTATTCATCTCTGAGACTATAACTTGTGGTGTGTGTGTGTATATTGTGGGGTCACAGTACTCAGTAGCTGGTTGACTGTTAAGATTAAGTATTGTTAAGGGAAATGGAACTCGTGACAACCCGAATCCCCGACCCCGGATTTGGGGGTGTTACAGAAATGGTATCAGAGCCAAGCGTTATAAAGCTCAAAGATGATGTGACGTTAAGATAATAAGTTCACAAAGATAATAAGAACTCTTGCCAAGTTCATAGTCGGGCTACCTAACATAGTACTGACAGTTAAAACCCTTACGGGAACCCTTATAAATATTATGATAGTAACATAGTTCATTCTCGTATAGGGCAGCGGGGCACCGAACCCTGAGGTTCAGGAGCATCAGCATGAGGATGTTTTATTACATGTTGGAGATCAAATTGTGAATCCGATAGAGTACCCTAACGAGGGACCGGATGAGATTCATATTGAGAATGTTGCGGTTGAGGATGTTTCCCAGAAGGGATAGTTGCTGAGGAGGATCTCGTGGAAAATCCTGACGGGAATGAAGAGAGGACCGCTGAGGAATTGATGACCGTAGTCAGGGCGACTACCAGAGCAAGAATGGCCGTGAGGGTGGCACTAGAGGATGAAGAGTTACTAAGGGCGCAAAGGTTAATGAGGGCAGAAGGAGTGGGGCCTTCCACGGAACCAATTACACCAGTATCAGACCCTCTTCCAGAGGTTCCTGTAGACACCCATGAGGTTCCACCAATTCCTGTTCCCTCCCCTGTACAGAGCCCAGCACCTACTGAGGAAATGCCACCTTTATCTCCTACACCATTGTCACCTGATACCGTGCTTGGTTATCCATTTGGATCCCCTGGGCCTGCACCACCTGCACCCCATGGACTGCTGGATGCTACCACTCAGGCTTCTCTTATCGCCGATTATTATATGACTTTGGGTGGCCTGTCTGAGGCCCGTAATGTTAGGAGTGATCTGTTGGATCGACTTACTGCACCAAGGATTGAGGGCGGGGTACTTCCGGCAGGACTAGCTTATAGCATGGAAATGATTGAGGCTACCACCCGAATTACAGCTAGAGGCCATCTTGAGGGTCAGGTTGATCCAGCTTTACTTGCAACTATCTTAGACCTCATCACCTCTGTGATGGAGAAGGTTAGGGATGTCGTGCGTGCTCGCATTTCTTGATCCATGGCAGTGTGCAGAGCCAGAGCGATCAGACAAGGGTTTCATGTAGCACCGCTTTTGGAGGATTAGCCTAAGTTATGATTAGTTTTAATGACTAGATGATTATCTATGGTAGTACTTTTGGGATAGAAGCGATCAGATCTAATGATGTAATTCTCTTTAATATGTTCAGTTGTTGTATACTCGATCAAATGGTTATGTATATATTCATTAATTTCAGTTCAGATCAGTTTGTTTGTGATAAGTTCATATTGTTAATTGCACTATTAACACTTAAGAGAGTGTCATGAAGTTTGTAGAACTTGAGAATTGATAATTTGCAATCATGCAAGGACAGAACGAGGGAAAGACTTGAGCAAAGTAAATAAGACAAATATCTAGAGATTCTCAAAATTTTTCTAAGCATTATGCCCCCATGAGGAATAAGATTAGGGGCAAACCTTGAATGTGATAATCAGGGAGGTCGTAATTAAGATATAAGGAACCCAGAATATAATGAAGTGGAAAATGAGGATTTTAAATTAAAAGATGACCCCAATTATGGGGAGTAGGAAGAAATTTTTAGACTGAGAAAATAGAAGTCGAGCAAGATAAGAAGAACCAGGATGGTACTCCTATTGGGCAATCCATGGACCTGCCTAAAACAAAACTTATACTTTTACCCCTAACCACCACCTTGAGGAAATAATGTGGTGTGAAATTCTTTCAGGACCTTTAAGTCGCTAAGCTCTCAGAGTTCCAAGGAAATAGCTGACCCAGTCGAGGAAAGAGCCTAGCTAAAGGAAATACAGGAATCATTTGAGATTCTAAATGATTGACGAATCATAAAAGACTGTTTCTATCACTTACCCTCCTAAGAGACACTACACCATAGATTGCCTATAGCAACCAAAAATAAAATGTAACTGAAATATCGTTGCTATTTCTCCTTCTAAATTTGGAGATATTGCAACAATTTTAAAAAATGTTACAGTTGAACCGAGAATGTGTCAACTTGTGTGAAAAATTCGAATTCCCTTGCAACAGTTTTCAAAATACGTTGCCAACTCCAAAAATGTCAGCCCATTAGTTTCACGGGCTCTCAAACAAAGCGGGCTTTCAATTTTTTTTAACCCAAGCACGCAGATATACGCGGGATAAAATAACACTTTACAAGGATACACTTAAAAAAAATAAATACAAAAATACAGTAAACAAAACAAGAATTCAGAAAGAGGCGAACACCAAATCACTCTCACAGATTGAAATTGGATGAAGAAGAATCAAGCTCAAGCATTTAAGTTTGAAGATTCAAGATCAACTAAGAAGGCATGTTCTTCCCTAAATCGATTATGTCAATTGAATTTTAATTATGGTTAATTTGAATTTTTTGAATCAATTTTGTATTGTGTGTTTGTGTTTGAGATTATACATCAATTATTCAAGTGGCTTGCTTCGATTATGTGGAATTATTTAATTTGTCTTGATGCAAATTGTTATGCTGATTAGCAGTTTCGATGAGTTAGGGCACAATGGTTTGACAGTCAACTTAGGTTAGTCATTCTGCAAATCTGGTTCGTATTGTGGTTTATAAGTTCCAAGATTATTATCCTTGCGGTAGCAGCACTAGTTATAAATTAATGGTTTACAGATAAATTAATGATTGCAGCTGCTGTGGCTTGGGAAGCAGGCAGACCACTAGTAATAGAGGAGCAGGCCACCGCAGAAAATGGAAGTTCGAATCAAGATTCATTTCACGTCTCTTTTCCATTCTGATGTTTACTTCTGGGAGGCCAAGGTATATTATATTGATGAACGTGTTCACTGCTAGCCTAAACATTATAGCTAGTCATTATATGTACGCTTTGCCTAAAGGCTAGAGCAAATTTGTTTTCTCTGTTTTTTATCCATTACACTTGCTTTCGTTTTCTAACAGGGACAACAGCCTCTATTTCCACGAATATTAGGTCACGAAGCCGGAGGGTATGTTTGAATTTTAATAAGAAAACTTTTAATACAAGAGAATAAATTTATGTTCTACTGACCTAGACTTCTAATTACATGTTCTAGACTTTATGGTGTGCATAATTTTATCCTTGAACGAATTTTATTGATTTTTATTGTTGGCTCCAGAGTCATAGAGAGTGTTGGAGATGGTGTTACAACCCTCAAACCCAGAGACAAAGTGTTACCTCTGTTTACAGGCGAGTGTGGGGAGTGCCGTCATTGTAAATCAAGTGAAAGCAATTTGTGTGATCTTCTAAGGATCAATTTGGACAGAGGTGTGATGCTTAGTGATGGTAAGCCAAGGTTTTCAAAAGATGGCAAGCCTATCTATCACTTTGTTGGAACTTCCACCTTCAGTCAGTACACTGTTGTTCACTCTGGCTGTGTTGCAAAGATCAACCCGGAAGCTCCGCTTGATAAAGTGTGTGTTCTTAGCTGTAGTATATCCGCAGGTACAAAAGTGTTTATCTTACCATCTTCTACGCATTGATACTAGATGCAAGATACAATTTTTTTTTTTTGTTTTTCTAAATAAATTGCAGGATACTATTTTCTTTAAGTAATCTACAAATTTAACTTACCAATAGAAAAACAAACCTAAATGGGACATCACTTATCTAGCTAACTAGAATCATCTGAGTCATATATATATCCAACCATTCTTTAAGGTTCTATAGTCTATACATTCATATTATTTCTTATATCAAATAATTTGAAGCTAGTCACATAACTGTATATATTATCAACACTGTAATTCTGTACCTTTTTCTTAGATAGGTCGAATTGCTCCATCTGTAATTGCTCCTGAAACAATTTAACACTCTGTTAAGAATGCCATTTTTCTACATTAAACAATTCACCTTATAGATATTAAGTTACAGGGAGACACGTAATTTAACCTTCTTGTCCTTGACAGATAATAAGCCTTCATTCAACAGCTGCTCCAACTGCTGCAACTCTTTTAAGCCCAGACCACTGAGGTCCTTCCCCATTATCTGCCTATAAATATGAAAAACATGACAGAATTAAGCATCTTTTTCCAAGTACAAGTGTACAACTCTTTCACAGCTAAAAGAAACTTACATGTTTTTCAACTGGAGATCTGCAATCTCCTGTTTCAGACGTTCCACTTCCTGAACATCCTTCTTCTGAGAAACATTACACCATAAAAATAAACACGAATTTTATCTTCTCCCTTTTTATCAATTATTAATGTAGATCAATTAGCTAGCCTTTTCTGTAAATCTTTTTTGGTATACTTATTTTAACATCCAATTTTATCTCTTATTCAATGGTTGACTTTCATTTGTCATTTAATCTCTAACTTGTTTCGCAGCAAGTATCTGTAGTTGTCTATACCTTATCAATTATGCAAATTTCAGTTGAAAGCGTAAGAGCTACTCTATGTATCTTGCTCTATCTAAAGTTGTCATGTTAATAAGTTTTTCTTTATAATATTTCTAAATTTAGCGATAGATTCAAGTTAATATCGATCTCAAGTTAATAATCTTTCTAAATTATGCAAATTTAGTGAAGTTTAATTCTCCCTTGAAATGGGCTAAATATGAATGCATCTGAGAAGTGTTGAATGGGCATCTCTAATGTTTCTCCTTTTCTCCTTTTTCGGAGCATTTAATTTATATATTCTGACTAACTTGTGCTTTGTGTAGGAATTTTATTTGTGCCAGTAGACATGGCTGAGTAGAACCAGCTTCCAACTGTTTATCAGAAATTTGCTACCCAATACAATTTTGGTTCCAGCCTTTCACATGATGTTAAGAGTACCTATGGAAGCTTTTCTATACAGAAAAGCTGTTTTTCCTTTGGGAATTATACTGGTGCAGGACTGCAGTACCTTACGGAACGAACATACCCAGCCACCCAGGACCTTCCATTAGCTGAGAAAGGGATTGCAGGTTTTGCCATCGATTTTCTCATGGATGGAGTCTCTGCAGCTGTGTCCAAAACTGTTGCTGCTCCAATTGAGCTTGTGAAACTTTTGATCCAGAACCAAGATAAATGCTTCTCATTTAGCGAAGAAGCTAAATGAAGATTACTACTATTAGTTTTGTTTATTAGTTAATTTAGTGTAGTAATTTATCCTTTTGTATTGATGTACATTCTGAATTATATGCATGATTATGTTGGAACATTCTTTTGAATGGTTGTTAATGGTTATAAAATGACATTGGTGTTTGGTTTTGTGGCATAAAACATGCCTGGTTTAGTTTATTTACAGTCATATCCTACTCTTTTTTTAAAAATAATGTTGCAATTGTGTGCAAATATGTTGCATTAACAATTACATCGGCTATAAAATATTACAATTGGTTCAAAATTGTTACAATATTTTCAAATTTAACCTTAAATTTCATTGCAATTGGACCAATTAATGTTGCCTTAAGGTGGTTATTTAGTTGACAAAAATAGCTATTGCAATAATTTTATCGGGTTGTTGTAAAATACATTTTATTGCTATATATGGTTTATTGCAATAATATTTCGTTGTTGCAATATATTTCTTAATATGTTGCAATAGGACCTTTATTGCATCACCACTGGATGCAACGCCAAAATTTTACATATTTGTTGCCATAAATTCTACTGCAACAGAAATAGCCCATAAGCAATATATTTTTGTGGTTGCCATAGCCATTCTATGGTGTAGTGAGAGAGACCACCCACTAGTGAAAGTCCAAGAAAGGCACGGAGCAAGAGGTTATGATAAACTGATTAAAGTTCAGTCAATTGTTTTCGAGAAAGTAAATCCCGAGGTTAGGGAGATAGTGCAAAAGCTTTAAGAGCCAGAACAAAGGCGGACGAATATGATGAATTATGAATCTAAGATTATAAAAGTTGTAAAGATTTGTTTGGAGGACAAGAATCCCAGAACGACGTGATGTTTGAAGTAAATAATTAGTGGGTTCATGATATGATTGCAAGAGAAAGAAAAATAAAAAGAAACTGAAGTGGAAAGGAATATAAAGGCAATAGAGTTTGAGGAATGATAAGGGAGTTGGGTACGAGGAAACCCTAAAGAATCATAGTAATAGAAATAGAAAAGTATGTGATCGTCAGGATGAGGATGACTCACTATGAGCTAAAGTTGATGGTTAAAGGCATAAGAGATGTACATATTGTACCCCCTTTAAGTTGGGAGAATTCGAGGAAACCTTGAGATAGTTCGAAGGATAAATAATGAGACGCGGATAGACTGAGGAGACAAGAAAGTAGGAAATTAGGAAAATTGGATGAAGGAGGTGACCTTCAAGAATGTGAAGTGTAAGACCGGTGGCATGATACCCAGAAAGGGAGACACCAGGTATGAAAGACATCCCAACATTGAGATGACTGTTGAGATAAACAACAAAAGAAAATGAGGATTTATTAAGAAGATGTTCACGTTGAACACGACCAATATCTTCCAGAACATCCATGTTATCATTACCAAATTAGGAAAGAAAAGCGGGTAACCATTGTTATCTTTTGAAGGCCATGTTGGTTGACCTCAGTTTGAATAAGGATGCTATTGTGAAATTGGTATAGACTATCTGGGTGGGAATGATTGGATAAGATAATCTATCAAGGATATATGACTTGATTTATCCATGGAAGGATGCAAGTACCTTTTTAAAGGTGGAATTAAGGATATAACTTCGATAACTTGAGATGAATCCTAGGGGAATGCATAAAAGTTGGCATTCCACCCTTAATAGGGACAACATAAGTTTTGACAGTGTGAATTGGAAAGGATCAAGTTAGCAACAACCTTTAAGGATCAGTAGAGAAATTTTTTAGAAGTACATAGACAATGGTTCTAGTATTAGTAAATGGTATTTTGATATGCCCTGTATCTAGGGAATACAGGAGGAACGATTCAAGGATAACCTTAGAGGTTTTACAAGGGGAAAGGTAATATTCAAAATTCTCAAGAATAGAAATTTTGATAAAGGAAATATGAAGTAATAATAATAATGCCAAGTGGGGCACATGTTAAACCATGAGAAAGTATAGATTGAACCCAACGAAGGTCAAGAATGGTGAAAACAAGAAGGACCCAAGATAAGAGACGTCCTAAGTATGATCGAGAGTCAGTCGTGACAATGATTAACCTCTAAAGAGTGAGGCAATAACTTATGGAAAAAAAATGGTGGTATTTTTTTTTACTCATCAGATTTTAAGGAAAACATCTTCACACAAGCAGTGATTGGAAATGAGGTAGAAAATTTAGTTGGAGATCGTTCAAACGACATTGATTGTAAGGAAATTTTACTATCAGGAAAGGCCAAAGAGGTGGTCGACACTTTAAGTGTAAGAGAGCAATTATAGGCGCTCGTGCCAGAGGAATAGTGATAATAGTTGAAGCCGTAAAGGTTGTATTATGGTTTGGAAGATTGACATTCCTTCTGATGACTGTGCAATACCCAACCGTAATAGTAGTTTGGTAAAGGTTTAATTCGTATAATCGCCATGAGAGGGCTATCTATCTTAGAAGGTCCTATCTTGAGAAAAAGCCAGGACCATGTTTCAAAAAGGACTAAACAAACCTTTGAGTTAAGTCTTCTATTGAAGGCATTTGATTAAGAATGGTATTAACCTGCCATCATTGTTTTGATTGAAACTCTTCTGCAATTTTATCTGCTTCATGTCATATGTACGTCAAGTTCAAGAGTATTCTTCATGAATCATGAACGGTGATCATGTTAACTCCTTAGAAGAATTCTATACGACATGTATGGACTCCGTATGGTTAGATACAAAGATTTCATGGAAAGTGAATGACGACAGTAGGTCAGTGGTGGACCATAGTAATGCAACAATGATTATGCGAGTAATGAGCTGATCACAACCGTGAGAGTTGTATTGGAATGGATGTTGAGATTGAGTACCACTAATCGGGTCGTGTTGACGTATAAGTTATCTTTGATAGAAAAACTAGGTCGATTATTTACCTATTGAATATTTATTCCTTCTATCAATAGAGAGTCGTATTACTATACAAGGAAGGTTGCAGTGCAAGCATAGAATTCTAGTAACGATGATGTATAAAATGAGATTCCAGATTCAATTTTCGATGTCGAGGGAGTTTCAAAGGTGATTGAGTATAAGCTCGAGGAAGAGCATGGGTCCATAGAATGATGAACGGAATAGCAAAAATATTTAAGCATGCGAAATGCGATGCGATAATACTTGATGTTGATATATATACACATATGTTTTGTTCTCCTATGTCAAACCTCTATAGTTCAGAGGTAGGTTTCAAGCCAGATATTTTGTGGCAGTATATTTTTTTTTCATATATACAATTCTCTTCAATTCATTCTTTTCTCTTCTTTTCATTTCGTATAAGCTGAGAAGAACAACTCTTCCAGAAGGGGATTATTGCCGAATGACTATCTATCTGTGTGATAGAAGCCTAGTAGGATACCACATGTTGTTTAATTGCTTGTCAAGTATTAAAGGCTGGCCACCTTCTATACTAACTATGCAATAGAACAAGTGTTCATGATCATAGTGATCTCTCAACAAATTCCTTTGCTTCTATATGATTGATCAAATTTTGGAAAATAGAAACAGCTGAAAAAGGAGTAGTAAAGTTATGGTAGTATTCAGAATGGAAACATTCGTGATACTAAGGTTGACGTGGTTATTAAAAGGTTATAGAACGCTAACGAGCAAAAGTATAACCAGTATAATATTAGGAACGGAAGGTAGTAGCGATTACGAACTGGAAAAGAATGGGTATTGAGAAGCAAAAGCTCTAATGCTAAAAGCTATAATGAGAGTCTGTGCAATAGACTTGAAAGAATTTAGAATGATCACTTAACGCGGATTGAGTTTTCTCATGACAATAGATCATATGTCATTATCGAGATGTCGCCTTATGAGATCCTTGAGGGAAGACAATGTCCATCTCCCTTATGTTAGGATGAAGTTGCAGAGCGCAAGATGCTCGGACCAGCAGTGGTCCAAAGGACCAGGGATATAATAGATCTAATCAGAAGACGGCTGGTAGTAGCCCAAGATGGACATGAGAAGTATGTTGATTTGACACGAAAGGACAAAGAATAGGAAATAGGGGACCTAGTAATGTTAAAGGTATCCCTTGGAAAGGATTGATGAGGTTTAAAAAGAAAGGAAAGCTAAGCCTACGAATTGTTGGACCCTTTGAGGTATTAAGACGTATTGGGAAGTTAGCATATGAGCTAGCCCTACCCCCTAACATTTAGCAAGTCATAACGTGTTTCACGTATCAATGTTAAGGAAATGTAATTCGGATGCCAGATAAATAGGGGCATATGAGTGCCTAGATATGTAACCAAACGTAACTTATATGGAGCAACCAGGAAGGGTTATGGATTGAAAAGGAACAAGTGCTTAGGAGAAGGGTTATCAAACTAGTCAGAGTTGGTGGTAGAACCGCAATGTGGGAAAATTTACTCGAGAGTTAGGAAGTGCAATGCTAAGAGAGTATCCCTATTCATTTTCTATCTGATTCCGGGACAAAATCCTTTTAAGGAGGGGAACTGTAATAACCCTAATTTTTGGAATTTTTTTGAAACCCTTATGAATAGTGATTTTGCTGATTATGCTGAATAAGAAAACTTTTCATGCCACACTATGTAGGGGTTCTTCTATTGTTATTCTGAGATCTTATTAGTACTTTATATGGGATATAAGTTTATGTAAAGATCGTCAGAATCCAAATTCGAACACTTTGATTTTTCCCGAAAATCCACCAGATACCGAAAGAATTAAGTATAAGGGAACAGGATAAAAAGGATTTAAATTCAAGAATTATAAAAGAGGATCATAAAAGGAATATAATATATTGAGAAAGGTTTAGGGGAACCCAAGTAATAAGATCCCGGGTATGATCCCTCAAACGATAAACAAAAACGGAAGTTAAGCGAACCGCATAACAGATCAGCAGTCATTAGCCAAGTAATTAGGAGTTAATCAAAGGGTTAGTGGAGAGTGATGTCATCTCACCAACAAGAGGAAGACAAGTATTAAATAGATGACATAACCATGGTGACATAAGCATGACAAGTGAAATTGTTTTGTTGGATGATTCTTGGCCAAGCAAAAATTACCATGGTAAAAACCAAAAAGTAGCCAAGCCATAAAGAAAATAAACCAACTAATTCATTTCACAAAATAGCAAATAAACTTCTTGTTCAAGAACATGAAGCTCTCGGCTTCTTCTTGAAAGCAAAAGAAGAAAAGATCAAGTCCAAGCTCCACTCCATAATAAATTCAAAGGTAATTATGCAAGCTTCCTTGTGATTAGATAAGCATATCCTAGGAGTTTAAGCTTCTAATTCTTTGTAAATCTCTTTCAATAAATCAAGGAAGAATATGGTGAATAGTAACTTTCAAGAAATAACTTTAGTTTTCTTGATTTTTATGAAAGTTCAAGGTAGCTTAAGCATAGATCAAGGCTTCCATGGGCATTCCAAGGATCTTTCATTGATTAAAAGCTTCAAGGAAGGTATAACTCTAAATTATCTTAGCATTAAGTTTTTGGTATAAATGATTATGATGATGGAATGATAGATTAAGTGTAGTAGTTGTTTTGTAATGTTGAGATCTTAGTTCTTAAGTGTTTTTGTTGATTTTGTAAGTTAAGAGTAGCACTAGTTGTTCTTGATGATTCATGGTATGATTTGGGCTTGGTTTAAATGGTTTAAAGTGGTTGATGAGTGATATTTTCATATGGTTGTATTGGGATTGATTGGTGATGGTTTGGTGTTGAATTGGTTTGGTAAAATTTTGGGAAATCGCGAAAACATAGCCATCGTAATGCCCGATTTACCTTACACTGTTTTTGTTCTTAACATCAGGACCCGAGAACTCACTGTTAGGTTTTGACCACTTCCATGATTATATAGTTCATGTTACGAGCTTCGTTTTGATATGTGGTTCGTTTGAATCCGATGTACGGTTTGGGAGAAACGACCGTTTTAAGTAACGGCGTTTCGCGAACGAACCATTACCCCTCGCCTTACTTTGAAACCTTGGTTAAGGACTTTAAATGACTAATTGGGATATGAAACAATTATGTTAAGTGGATTAGGCAGTTGGTAAGGTACTCGCGAAAGAATCGCCTTAAAACTCTTAATGGTTAATTTATTAAAAATGGTGGAGCCGAGGGTACTCGAGCGACTTAAGAGAATCATTAAGCGCAAAGCGAGCGTTAGAGTCTAATTGGTTAAAGTATAGATTCTTAAGCGACTTTGGTTTAATTCCAACTTATATGTGGTTTATAGGTTACCAGACTCATCCCATGACTTTTACCACCCCCAGTCACTCAGGCAAGTTTTCTACCCGTTATACTGTTGTTGTGATGTATACATATGTATATGCATTATCTTGTGATAGATGCATGGTGTTTAATTAGCAAACCTTGCGATATATTGGAGTATGTGATATGGTATATATGCATATCTGTTTTGTAATCTTGATATATATTGTTGATTAAAATGCTTATAAGTTGCATAATACCTATGCTAGAGATAAGCAGTAGTTGCGCATACCCTTAGTATAGGGGACCCAAAGGTGAACACTTTCTAAAACCGAGAGTCGATGTTCCCGAGTATATATATATATATTTATATATATTGATATAGTTTTCAAAACTATTAATCGAATAAAGTTTATTCGATAACATTATTTTATTTAATGAATATTATTTTGAATATTCATTCGAGGGCTTATGACTCCGTTTATTTTATTAATGGATATTATTTTGAATATTCATTCGAGGGCTTATGACTCCGTTTATTTTATTAATGAATATTTTTGAATATTCATTCGAGGACTTATGACTCCGATTATTTACTAAATAATATTATTTATTTTATTAAAGAATAATGTGTCGATAATCAAACTTACTTTTGATTATTCAAATAAAGATATTACTTTCGTATAAGTATATCTTTGGTTATTTAATATTCATTTCAAGTATAAGTTTTACAACTTCTACTTCAATTATTTTTATAAAGATTATTCTTTATGGGAATATTATTTAAATAATAATATTCAGATATTTTCTAATATATTGGGACTGATTTACTTTATTAAATCAGCATCACTCCAAACATTCTTAAAAATGTTTTCGAGTCCTCAAAATGATTTTAAAGGTTAGGGCGGATCCCAAAACTCATTTTTATATTTAAGATCCTCCTTTCGAAGGGGATTTAAATACTCGCTCAAAACCTGAGGGATCTGGCTCTGTGGTGTGTTTCATATTCGCAACAAGGTTGCTATTTTGATAAAAGAGTTTTTGATTACTTACCCAACACTCGGGAAGTAAAATTCTTGGAGCAAGTTAATCCATTAACAGGCATCGCCTGGGAAATATCGGTGAGTTTTCCTTTCCAACTAGATACAACTTCTTAGTGGAGCCGTATCAACAAGTTTCTACTTGGGGAAAGGGAGAACGAGCTTTACGTTTCAGGGTCATGGATTTCATCTGAACTAGGAGTGGCGCAAGTGGTCGAGTAGCGCCGGCCCAGCCTTATTATATTGGCCCAAATGGCCCGGAAGTTCTGCTAAGACGGTCCATTCCTTAGGAGTCCAGTGTTCAGTTGACAAGTAAATCCGACAGGTTCTCCTCTACATGTAGAAAATGGTGGGGTTGCACTACTACGACTGATCATCGTAAGTGGTCTTCCTGGCGCGGCAAACTCCCGTAATGAGTTCATCATCCAATTGGATTTTTCTGCAACACTACCCAGAGCACTACGATAGAAAGGCTACGGTTGGCCGATTGTTAAGTGTTGGCAGGGTCAAGTTTTCAAAATGATGTTTGCATCAAATGAAGTATCTCGTAACATCATTTTATTTTGATGATATTTAAAAGATTGATTCTATACAAGTTTTGTCTTGTAGCTTAATCTATGGGATGAACTATTTATACATTGAACGGTGGTAGTTCAAGTAGTATTCGGAAAAGATATAAGTATATTGGAGAATCTTGTAACTTCATCTTTTAAACTTATATCTAGTTAATGATTGTCTTATGAATGACAAAGGTTTCAGAAAAAAAATGTTGAGACAAGGTTAGATATTTGAGATCACCTTGCAACGATATTTTTATACAGTTATAAACCGGAACTCTGTGGATGTTATACATGTCAGAGGATTTCAAAGATTGTGAAAAGTATATATGTATATATATATACTGAATATTTTGCGACTTGGTCGCGTTAAGATATCAGCTTGGTTCATTTCTTTTGACCAAGACTTTCATGAGTACTATGAGAATGCTCATATATTGTTAATCATTATACATATTATTTTGGTGGGCTTGTTGCTCACCCTTGCTTTCTTCTTTCATCACACAACAACAGATAGAAAAGATGAACATGACCAAA